>NC_052128.1:1092583-1108581 GCF_012273895.1 Zerene cesonia | reverse complement strand
GAGTGCTGTATCCGATCTGTGTTCCGCTCAAAAAGACTCCAGGAAGAGTTGTCCAATCAATCCTTGATAGGAAAGAGGAGAATGATAATAATATGCATGTACATGATGTTTCATTCAACAAATATAACGTTAATGAATTTTAACGTGATGATACAGAATTTTATTTGAAAAACATAACCCTATTATTGCCTAAAATAAATTTGAAATAATTACGGAAAGTATACGCAAACAGAGCCGAAGGTATAGCTAGTTAACAAATATATATCATACATATAACATACATATATCGATCCATACATACCTACGTCCATCCATCCATCCATGCTTACAAACCTTTGCGCTTGTAATATAAGAACGATTTGTATTATTACTACATAGATCCAGAAATACTAAGTTTATTCTAAATTCAGCCTTACTAACGTTTTTTTTGGAATCATGAATAGCCGCAGGTTTTTATCCGGCCTCATTATCCATTTCTTCTATACTTCATATTTTTTAATGTTTTTTGTAAACTTCACTCAATTGTATTTAAAACTAAAAAATCATAACACAATGCGACCTTTCGTACTCTCGAAACAGAGTAACAACAACCATACATCTATCAAAACTATCGTATTTATTATGTTAGTAGGTATATATTTAACAAATCATGTTCGCCCAGTTGCTGAAAACCGATCACTGCACGTATCCCAACGAAGCGTACATTCGACAAATCTATATAGTAATACGAAAACGTTCTATATATCATCTAAATACGTGAAGACAATTCTCTTACATAATGTATATGAGAGACGGACCATTTGTCTCTGAATATTACTGTATACTCTTATCGAATTTTAAAAATCACTGGCCATTAGGCATTATAAAAATATATTACACGTTGACTTTTACATCTAAACCAATATAACAAAGTGGACACCATTGTGTTTTTATTATATTGTAATGTTTTCACACCAAAATTACTGGACCTGTTTAAAAAATACTAATATGACTAGAAGCCGGGACTGGGAAGAAGATATGCATTTTGGTTAATATTAAGGACTTAATTAAAAAATACTTATTTTCAAAGATTAAAGACAGATATAAGAACAAATGAACAGTTGAAATAAGACAGCACTTCATTGGAAATAGATCTAATAGGCTATCCATGTAAAAGTCTATAAATAGTTAGGCATTGAACTTAGTGCTACAAATAGGTCTACGTTGATTACTTTCACTGCAGTACGAATAGCCTAGGTATTTCTGTCAGCACTGAATTAATCTAGGGTTTAATATTAAAGCGGGTGAATAGAATGGATTCAGATGCTTGCAATGTAATTTAAGTCTTTTCACATAGGTTTATAAAAATTGTATCTTCATTTAATAAAAAATGTGTGATGAATTTATTTCCTACTGTAACGACTTCTTAAATTTCTTTGGACACTTGTATAAAAAAAAACAAAGGTATTGTTCACATGCATCTATTAATTTAAGTATTTTTATATACAATCTCGAAAGTAGCCTAGTGAACGCGTTTTTCACAAGTTTTTTTGTGAAAATCGCGTCGAACCGTTTTGTCTTGAATCTGTGTCCATGCAGTACATTAAAACAGTTTAACAATTGAATTTAAACCCCCAATTCTCAACTCATCCGATCTGAAGCTGATGGTCTCAAAAAGCAGGTACAATATCAAAAACTGCATTTTGCAATAACACATTGTCACCATTAAATTAAACAGCGTTCAGTTCAAAAAAGTTTTCGTACTATAAATTGCGTTTTATTCATCAACTTCATAGCATCTATATTCTAGAATGTTCCAGTGAAATTCGAGCGCATATTGAAATACATATCAAACACGAATCAAACCGAGCTTGTAAATTGTACGGAATTTATCTGCCGCAACTATCTACAACTAATAACAACTTTTGGTAGCGTTGATTGGTATTTTATCGCAACATCAAATTGCTTAGCAAGAACTAGTGACAAATTTAGTTTTAAAAGGAAACGTTTATTAACGATATTAATTCAATTTACATTTTTCTTATGTTTATCTGTGCTGTATTTATAATTGATTTATTATATAGGGTATCGGTACCTGTAATACAGATTATCAACTAGTACGGGACCAACGTTTTGTTTGTATGTGTTTTTTGTATGGATGAGAAATATAATTATTTTTATTTATTCATTGTAAATTGCTGTTTAGTATGTCAGAAATAGTATTTCATAAGTGTATTTGGATAATTTATTGTCACAAACAAAAAAAAACTTAGTAAATTGCAAAATTTTCTTAAAATATAAAAATTACAGATTTACACTGTTAATCATAACACATAATGTATTATTTAAATTTCATAAGCTTCAAACCCCTTTAGGTTAAAGCTACATCACATTAATTTCAACGCAAACAGGCACAGTACCAAAACATTAACAAATTCAGTTACAAATTATTCTCTTGGCCTAAGAGTCTGGAATTTTCGAATAAATTAAAAGTTCAAAATGGTCCACTCAACAGTTTTACATAACAATGAAGAACACTATTATTTTATGCTAAATACCTTCTCTAGGCCAATTTAAGAGGATTCCAACTTCCCTTTATCTATAACTTTGTGTTGTCATTGTTGTTATCATTGTTTTATTGAGCGGTAATTTACTGATGGAAGTTTAATATAAACATTTAACAATTATAATGCATAACATTCATGATAAATCGGTAGACCAATGTACTTATTTTCAATCGACTTCAAAAAAAAGGAGTTTATGAATTCGGTTTTATTTTTTGTGCCTCTCAACTGGGTGATTTAGTGATATAGTTATACTATGTTACTATGATCTAAATTACTTATTGTGAAATTAAATAAATAAAACAAATATCGTATCTGCATAATACGGAATAAAGTGAAGGTATTATTTTATTTACATTCTAATCAGCTATTATTATGCTTCTTTCTTTAAGGGACGTTCTCAAATAAGAAAAGCTTCTCAAATCTCGACTGTATTTTTTGTTACTTCGGCATGAATTGGTTGTTTACCATCAGGCGACCCACCAGCTCGACTCGCTCTGGCATAAAATAAAAAAAATACGTACTGACGAACATAGAACCTGCTCCTTTTCGTTTTTGGAAGTCGGTTAAAAACAAGACCAGTTCCTAAAAAAATAAAAACACTAACTTCCTTTGTATCTATTCCTGTTTGGCCATAACAGTGTCGATAAATAAATAAAGATCTCGGTACATTGTTTCGGAAGTAGTTTCATTGGTCCTGAATTCTGCATGACTCCACTTTGTCCACCTCTGCACACGCTGCGCTGAACAAACACCCTGCCTTTTACATTGTATAAGTGCTTGCATTTAATACTATGTTTTGCATTTATAGTAGGACCTAAATATTCTTGTGGACAATAGGTGTGACGTGACGTTACGTGAGTAATAGTTTACGAATAAATAAAACGTCAAACACAGTAGGAATTTAAATAAAGCAAACTTATTATTTATGCCATTCTAAGTATGTTATTATGATTCTGAACCAGCTAGAACAGTATTATAACAGCTAACGCCATCTAGAGTTCATATTTTACCTTTTGTTAATTGACTACTTAAGATAATAACTAGCTGTGACCCGCGGTTGAAACCGCGTAAATCCGTATCCCGTAGGAATATCGGTATAAAAAGTGCCTATGTGTTATTTCAGTTGTCCAGCTATCTACGAAGAAAATTTCATTGTAATCGGTTCAGTAGTTTTTGCGTGAAAGAGTAACAGACGCACACATACATATGCATCCATCCTCACAAACTTTCGCATTAATAGTATTATTATTCGCCAATAGATGTCAGGAAGAGTCATAATAAATTGGGACTACTCAAACGCCTCCTATTTGTTAAAAAAGTAAGTTTAAGTCGATAAAACACGAATAAAACACGAATATGACATTTTCTAAAAAAGATTCCTAGCTAGATCGATTTGTCGCCCCCGAAACCCCCTATATACTATATTTCATGAAAATCGTTTGAGCCGATTCCGAGATTCCAATTATATAATTTATACATATATATATACAAGAATTGCTCGTTTAAAGATATAGGATATAGAAATGTGTCATTTCAAAAAAAAATGTTAAGTTTTTGTTGAACCTAATATTGCATTATTATCTGTAGTATGAGATACAAAAGTTGAAGTAAATTGTATTTGCACGCCATCTAGCGAATTTACTATCAACTAAACAAAAATTGATATAGTGTTTCACAATCGATATTGGAGACTGAATATGTTCATAGCTTTCACACTAGATGTCATTATATTAAGAAATTAATTGCTAATAACTGTGTACATACACACAAATACACATTATTTATGTATGTTTTTCATAATGTAGTTCAAAGTAAAGTAAAGGATTTATTGGTATCCAAACATTTCTCTTGTCTAATTACATATCAATTTACACATCAATAAAATTATTGAGACCATACCAATGTAACTGCTGAAAGAAAACAACCAATTTTCTTTTTCGTTTCCATTTGTTCCCTATATTAAACGAAAATATTATTTTTTTTACTAAGAAAAACCTTGAAACAAAATTGAAATGGCATCCCAAAAACTTTGTATTGTTTAAAAAAAATGAAAGCACGCCTTTTAACCTAAAAGGGACTTTCGGGAAAAATATTTAACAAATGCCACGTGCTTATTAAGAAGTTGGGAACTTTAAAGGATGAAAATAATATTCCATTAAAATGCAGAGAAATTTAACACTATTCCATACTGTCTTTTTGTTTACTTTCTCTACAACATCAAAGTAGTGATATATAAATATATATATATATATATATATATATATATATATATATATATATATATATATATATATATATATATATATAGGAATACAATACTAAATCACAGATAATATTTCATTTTACTTGTTATTTAAGCTTGGATTGACAGATAATTAGAAATGTAACGTACAACATTTATCAATAATTGATGTTAATATGCGTTAATTATATTTTCAACTCCATTCGTTTACTATTAAATTTAATTGGTTTCAAATATTTGCATGAAAAGAAATAATGCTTAATTAAACACGTTAAAATATTTTGACAAGTACATAATCCACACTTTGATAATGCGTAGAGGTTGTTACTACTAATATTATAAATGCGAAAGTAACTCTGTCTGTATGTTACGCTTTCATGCCTAAATCATTGAACCGATTTTGTTAAAATTTGGTATGAAGATAGAACTGAACTTAGGAAAGGACATAGGATACTTTTTATCGCGAAAAAAGTGTAGAAGGTTTTGAAATAGGGGAGGAAAGTTTGCATGAAAGTTCGTTATTGTCAAACCGATTTTGATGGAATTTGGTATGAAGATGGACCTGAACTTGGGAAAGGATATACCATACTTTTAAATGCGAAAAAAATACTCCTTATCATGTCGCGCGATATAAGCGAATTCTACACGGGCAAAGCCGCGGGCAAAAAGCTAGTTATTGATAATTGTACATTTATACATTTTGAATGGACGCAAAATGTTAATATTCCACAAACAATAGCTTTTGAGTGTTTCGCTTGAACATAATTATTGTGCATTATTAATAAATTAGTTAAAATACATGTGGATGAATTGGTCGTGATGGTTATTGTTTAGAAACTACATTATATTATAGTTATATTTATATTGTATTCGTATATTGCATCACTCATAATTCTCAAGCAGATGAAGAATCAAGAATCAATTTACGAATGAAAGAAAACTGTTCTTTCCACAATAAATTGTAATGTATAAATGTGTTAGTTTCTTTGGATGTTTGTCCGTCAATCTCGCTGAAACTACTGAAGGGATTTTGATGATATTGCGTATACAGACAGGGTATGAGCTGACTTGGGTGACAGGATAGTTCTTATACCGATTAAATGCTCCCTTGGGATAAAATAGGAACCTTGATATCCGGGCGGAGCCGGGACGAGCGTCTACTAAGTAGATATATTTCAATATAGGGTACTTAGAAATAGTAACTAGTACATAAATTATGAATTCTTGTGATTGTATTCTTTCGCCCAATAAACGTCCATCGCTCAAACGGAGTTTTATAATCATCGGCATAACAACATCATCTTCACCAACCCATACATGTCCCCAATGCTGGGACACAGGCTTCCTATGAGGGTTATCCAGCGTGGTTATATATATAATCCACCACGCTGGCCAAGTGCGGGTTGGCAGATGTCACATGTCGTCGAACTTTTTATTCTTGGACATGCCGATTTCCTCACGATGTTTTTCTTCACCGTTTTAAGCAGTGGTGATGTTATACATGTGCGGATAAATTGAAAAATCAATTTATTTCCATCACGCTCGGCCGGTCTCGAACTCCGACTTGTCGACTTTGAAGTCCGAGGTTCTCACCACTGAGCCATCATTTCTCACATACGATTTTAATGTTTCCACAATTAAAACTGAACTCCAATACTACAAGAAAATTTATATGGAACAATAAAGAATCTCATTTTTTAAGGTTTGTTAAAAAAAGGAGAACCACCGAGCTAAGAAGAGAGAGGCTGTTTATCTCTCTTAAGTGATCTCATCGACCTCCGCGATTATCCGATTTGCTTTTGATTGCTGTTTTTATAATGGAAAATCTTGTTTGTTGAGATGCTTAATAGATATGTTCGGTGGAAATAGATATTAAATTCAAGATCAGCTGTTGGTTGTCATCGTGACGCCTAACTTTTTATTTTATATTTAATTTTTAGTTTTATAGCATTGAAAATGATTTTCTTGAGAAATTCTGAAGGAATAGAAAGAAGAGATTTGAAATTTTAGTATAATTAGACATTTTTCTATTCTTTCAAAAGTTCTCATTTCTCTTTTTTAGTTTATGTATATCTTATCAAATAAGGTTTAAAGGTATTATACAAGGTAAATGGAATGATAACTTTAAGATTATAATTTATCAACGACTAGAGGTCCGCCCCGTGTTCGCCCGTAGTAGATATATAGCTTATAGCACTTAGGATCACGTACAAATCCATCGTCAAAGAATGTTTGATCACGGTCGCGCGGATACTGAGATTAGCGCGTTCAAACTAACATCTAAAGCTTTATATCATTAAGTACTAACATTGCATATCTGTACAATTTTTTTAACTAATAAACAATAAACAATAAACAATAATTTATTAATCAAAACATTTTGTTACATATATGTAGATTAAGAACCCTTGCTCCCACACTAGGATTCCCTGTGTCGTGGGAACAAGCTTCTTCCGGTAGGTTTAAAAAAGTACAATTTTACTTATTATAGATTACAAAAGAAATAAATTCATGCTGCTATACTACTTATTACAATATTGTACGTATTAGTGTGCCTCTCTGTGTATATCTCTTGTTAATGCTGTAAAACTATCTCTAACATTAAAACTCTGAGGCGACAAACGTTTCCTTCGTGGCTGAAAAACCGTGTTACAATGTGGAAGGCATTTTGACCGAAAAAAGGCGGTCGCACCTACATTCATTAGAGATTACGCCGCTTCAGCGAACATACTTACATAAGTGTTAAAAATTGCTATTCGAATTGCTGTATTATCAAAGTGTGCGACTTTTTGTGTATCTAAAGTTGTTGGCATCGTTTTTGCAAATTGAAGAGTTAAGTGACCAATGTTCAAACAAAGATGGTCGATAAAAACTTTTTAACGGATTTTAAACGCGATTTTTTAGCGGAATTTAATAAAGTTAAAAAGTTTTTAATTTCTAGATGTATAATACTCGTGTAAAATCAAACACAAGAAAATACTATAAAGATGGTCGTTTTAAAAATAAGCAATTATTTTAGGATTGACATTAATTTTTTTCCTTCAGTATTATTTAAAAAGCAACGCAGTCTGGTTAAATAAGTTTTGTCAATTTAAATGTATGTATATTAAAAACATCTGATTCTTTATTTTAAACAATTGTAATATTTAAACTTACTGTCTATTGATGTGGATTTACCTAGTCTCGATTTATCGATTCTTACAGAATTTAATAATAATAGCGGAAAGATTGCTCCTACCATACCCACTGGCAATAAAATATTTGAAAATACTCAGAAAGTTCGCCAAGCCACATAAATAGGCACACATATCCCGTACACAAATAACTCTTTAAACATCTTTACAATGTTTTTGGGCGATATTTTTTCGCGCGCTTTGACAATAGCTGAAATCGAATTTCAGATACGTATGAAAATGCAACGTGGCATGTTTCCGACAGAGTGAACCTGCTCAAAAGATCGCCAGAGATGAACAAATATTTATGCTCCGTGGAGCCGATCAAATCTCTATACATAATATAAATATACATATATTCTGCAGTATGGTGGTTAGTTTATTGTTAATTATATCCATTTTTTGGAGGTAGATTTTATTTTTGTGCGTATACAGCTTTCTGCCCGCAGCTTTGTCTGTGTAGTCAAGGGAATCCTAGGGGAATGCAATATTTCACAGCCTCCTAAATATCGCCATACACAAAGAACTTATCTTAAAATGGCTCCGATACAATTTGACAGAAAGACAGACTAATAAACACACCTTTGACTTTAGTACGTTAGTTCGTTAGTCTGTTTATGTCGAACTTGTACAAAATGACTGAAGCTTAAAGCTTATTAAGCTATGTGGACAAAATCAACAATATATAAAATAAGTTTTCAATTCGAATCAGTAGTTCCCCAGATTAGCGCGTTCAAACAAACTCTGCAGCATCATATTGTTTGTATTTACAAATAGTCTTATTTTTAAAGTATTCCAAATTCAAATTTAAAATTAGAATAAATAATTTGCAATTTACGAATCCAATTTACCGCCACGACACCGTTTATAATTTCACCAACCGAATTCCATTCCACAAATTGTTTAAATTTGGAAGACGTCCACACCGGAAGCGCAAAGCATAAAGCCTCATCGGGCGGATATAGACGGAACAGCGCCGGAAGTAGTATCCACGCAGATCCATTTCCGGTCGTTTGTTGGTTAACTGAATTTCGGAATGATTGGATAATGTTTTAGTTTACTTCTGTATTCGTATGTAGGCGGTAGAATATCTTTTCTTATTTAATGAGGCTCATATGTTTTTTCTACTCCCAGTAACTTAATGTTAAAACATTTGTGTCCTATTTAATGTCCTATGAAATGATTCACATTCATCATTATTTAATGAAGAATTCTTAAGCTCTCTCAAAAATTACAATAAATTGATAATTTTCTTTTAAAAATTTTTGGTATATTTTTGGTAAGGTGTGCATGCGAACTATTATAGACACGAAGTATTTATATAATAGTTAAAAAAAAAATTGAAAGAAATCCAGTAATGTATAAATATTGTAATGAAATTTTTCTAAAATAATACAATATCCAAACTATAATTCCAAAATACAAAGCGAAAATCCCACAACCAAGCGCTAGATATCTCATAGAAAATCGTTTTAATTACTTATTCAACCTAACGTCAATTATCGTCTGTTTACTCGTAGAACTAAATACCTCTGTAATTCAGGAGTGGTTTCCAGCCAATTGCTTTGGATTTATTGCGCTATTCAGCAAAAAATACGAGCTAAATATAGGAAATATTATGGATGGACAGCTCTAAATACTAATTTAAGTACTAGATGTAGTTAAAATGGAATAAAAATAATATTAACTATCTGTTCGCCCCGACTCCGCTGGGATAAAATTTTTTAGACGATTTTCGATTTTTTATCAGTTATTTTTTTCATATACATCTCTGGATATGAACAAACGCATAAAATAAATATTTACCCAAATTGTTACAAACGTATTTTCAGTGATTCGTTTAGATTTACAATGTAAGTTTTAAATGTATACGTTAACTCTTATAAAACTATCGTTAAGTTAGTATATGTGAATAAATTATCAACTTATAATTTAGAAAGAGCGTAAAGTGTTCGAAACGTCAGGTTAATAATATGAATAAATCGCGTTTAAAATCCGTTAAAAAGTTTTTAATTTCTAAATGTATAATACTCGCGTAAAATGAAACACAATAAGGATTGATACAAAAGTCTAAAATCAATACGTATTTATAAAAAATTAAATAAAAAAAAAGATATCCACCAAAGCCTACTAATTGCAACTAACCTAAACAACGCAGTTATTATATCCTCTGACAAATTAATTCGGAATGTTAAATATAAGATAGAAGGCTCACTCAATCAAAATGTAAATACAATGAAAGCATTATAATCCATTTTATGTGAGACGGTAAACACAATGTCGCTTGGAATATCGTTGTCTTAGGGATGCGCTTTTTTATACATTTACTCGGAAATTTATAGTTTTTCTAGAGTTGTAGCTATGTAGTTATATGTTTTCAACTCCTTATCAGGGAAGATTATTTTAAGCCATACTTTGTATATGGATTGTTGATTTATAATTAAACTGTATTATAGAATAGGTTATCAATGTATATTACAATCTATATTACATAAAAAATAATTTTAAGAAACACGTTAAGGTACACTTTAACTGAAGTGAATATCTGTATCAATATTAATTTTAATTTTTAGATATCCTCTTCTTCCGGGTAAATTCGGCTTATAGAATTAGACCATGTTTTCCTTAATGGCGTAGGTTTCTATCAGTGAAATTGTTCCGAAGATTGCTCCCTACAAACATGCAAATATATACACTTTACTTATTAGTATAATAAGTACAAGAAAGAGAGAAATAAAGTACTGCTAAGTTTAAACAGTTATAAACCAACACTTTTATATGTATTAAGATAAAAGATCTTTCTTGATCCTTTCAAAATTCGGCAATGGAACGTGTTAAAGGCGTAAGGTCTGCATAAACCTTACGCCTTCAAATGTTCATTGTTCTATTGTCGATGATGACTTAAAATACAAGGTTTTTAAGAGTTCGTCTGATGGGAAACGATTTCCACAGGATAATATGTGGAATGATGTAAAGGCACCAAAACAAGATTGATGTCGGGAACGAAGGAAAGAACTGGGAGGGGTTAGGAAAAGGATATCGGCTATACATAAAACATTTTGAAAACATTCTCTTTTTTCTTTTATAGTAAGAATTCCATCTATATTTTAATTAGTAATTCCATATAGTCAAGTAAAACACTATATTTGTATCACAAAATCTTTCCACCATTTTGATTACGTCTTACGGAACGCATCGATATGAAACCGCAATGGCTCGCATCCCTACGCGGCAAAATTGTTTTCTTGTTACGAACAATAATTCGTTTTCCCTAATTTATATTAGCTCCTAAACTTTTAGCTTGGGGACTCCCTTGTTTCGATGTTCAATAATTGTATATCAGGACGCGTTTTTGGGAATAAGGCTTTTCGCACACTGAATATGTATGTAGTAACAATCGACCTGATTCTAGAATATGTAAGCAAGAGCTTTTTACCAATTGACGTGATAGTTTTTGAGTTTGATAGGAAATTAATGTTATTTGGTCCATTTAGGGGTTTTATTTGTTTTTTTTTATTTCCTAACATACTCATTCTGTGATATGCGTAATTTTTATCTATCAATTTCATAATAAAATGGTTCATAAATAAATCTTTGATTATACAAATAAAATACTTACCTACTATGGTAAGAATTTTTTTCAGGAACTCTGATTAGTCGATGAAATTCTAGAACATGAGTAAAAGAAAAACAGGATAAAATAGAAGCGATCAATACCTAATCATCAGCCCATATTTATTCCCAATGCTGGGTCAACTACCACGTGTAAATTGGCAAATGTCACATATAGTAAAAATATTACTTCAAGGACATGCCGATTGCCTCACAATATTTTTCTTCACCATTTCGAGCAGTGGTGATGTGGATATTTAGTACATAATTTTTTGCACGCTGGTCTCGAACCTAGGACTTTTTGATTGAAGTCCGCGGTCCTCACCAATGAGCCATCACTATTCAAGGAATAGTATAATTGGACGTGTTGTGAACTTAATTATAATAATTTGCGTTTTATCTCTTTATTTTTAAAATTAACTTTACATTTTTAAGAATTTTAAAGGAATTCGGAAAATTTCTCACATGCAAAATACCTTAAAATGAATTTCACTGATAATAATTAAGACTCGGTGTGAAATTGAATTGTTTTCTGAATATTTGAAACTTATAAAACGTTTAATGAACCATCATTGTTGCTCAAGAATTCATCTAATTTTGATTGTATTTTAATTTTATTGACGTATTTTAATACCGCAACACTGTTTCAGATTAAAACATATGTAAGTAGAACGCATTTATTCGATCGTAGAAAAAAAAGAGAGACATATCAAGTGTGTATTTAATTTTTAACCGATGTTCCCAAAAGCGAAAGAGGCTCATAATATTACTATAAATAATTATTTTTCAACAGAACCACAATTAATTCCTTTTGTGCTTGATAAGAGATAGTTGCCATTTAGAGATAATGGGACCATTGTAGAAGCTGGAGTTATATCTTTATCCCCAGGAATAGTGGTGATTTTTTCGTAAAGAAGAATTACTTTTAATAAAATCCCAAACATAATTCGATAGATACAACAAAAATACATAAAACAAAACAATAATCTCATGTAATATATAGTCACATTACGCACTCATTTAATCATCACAACTGAAAAAGTATTATTCCAAATGTGACAACATTTATTATAATATATTATTAATTCAGTTTTCAGGCCTATTTTCACTCCACATGAGTCAGTATTAAGGCTTTCCCAGTGAAGCTTCCGAGTTTCAGCACTGACTCATCGGGCTTTCCGTGATATATTAGTAACTAGCTGTGCCCCGCGGTTTCACCCGCGCAAGTCCGTATCCCGTAGGAATATCGGGATAAAAAGTTGCCTATATGTTATTCCCGGTGTCCAACTATCTACGTACCAAATTTCATTGCAATCAGTTCAGTAGTTTTTGCGTGAAAGAGCAACAAACACACACACATCCTTACAAATTTTCGCATTTATAATATTAGTAGGATAGGATAGTAAGATGTGATTGTATAAATATTGAACTCGTAAATAACCAGCTATTAAAATGTCTAGTCTAGTTTTTATTAGTACATATATAGTAATAATAAAATACTTTATTTAGACTAATAATAAAGTTTGGTTATAAGGGAATTTTTACGCAATGAATGTTAAGAATATCTTTGATTTTATTGACTTTGAATTCGATTTAGATCTACTTCTCATTAATATATTGTTCTTTTTGCATGCATTTTTATGTTGAAACCAAACCAAATTTATAAATTAAATCTATTGGTGGTCCTATGGGTACATAAAGATTTCTTACAGACAACATTATTGAAATATTAATGCTATGACAATGGATAACAGTAGCAGATCCACTAAAAGTTATGAAATGTACTATGAATCTACACCACTGGCACAAAATTCACTATTATGCGAATACCATGTATTTGTTGTTAAATGAACATAATCTAGTCTAATCTCAAATGAAACAGTTAGTTCCGATTCAAACGAGCATTGCACATAGAATACTATGGCCTAATTAAATAGATCACCCAGTTTTGTCTGCATAAATTCGTAAAGTCCGGTTCGTAGGTGACAAATTGTTGCCGCATTGGACCTGATAACCGCCGCCGCCATATTGGTTTTTGTCAGTAATGCGATAAATTATGTACAAATTCTTTTTTATATTGTAATTCTTTTATTATGTCATAGTGTGTTGATTGTTCGCCTGATGGTAAGGGATCACCACCGCCCATGACAGAGGTACCTTTGAGAATGCGCGGCCGCTTTAAATGGGTAAGGGAAAAGGAATAGGATTGAAGATTGGAAATAAGGAATGGACTGGGAGGGATAAATAAAAGCATAGATAGCAGATGTATCCTGAAATTGAGTAATACATGCACTCAAAATAAATATATTCACAAGAAAGAATATTATAAATTAAACAACAACACCGTAACAGACGGAAACCGGCAGCGGTGTGACGGTCAACGTGACGGTTTTTGGTGGTGGTGTTGTTGAGACGGAGCGAAGTCGACGCTAATTAAAAAAACCGTCGATCTTGATGGAATTGTTTGCCAATGTTTAATTAATTGTCTTGTTACATAAGTTAATAAAGTATTGCTTAAAAGAGGTATTTTGCTCATAATTTTATTTCGTTTTTGTGACTTCATGACATAAATATAAACAGTAAATAACAGCGAAATAAATCCTTATTGTCAAGCTCAGCGTGGTGCGGTCGCCATAATATGCATTTGACATGCGGTAAGCAGTTGCATTCAGGGATTTTTGGAAATTTACGTAATCGCTGTTAATGCACCTTTATTTATTTATTATACATAATTCAATAATACCGCTATAGATATTATGTGAAGTTGTAACATATTAATAAATAACAATCATTTTTTCTCCAAAAAAGGTTAGCGTTATTCTAAAATCGGACTAATTACTCAAGTATTATCAATTAGTCAGTCGGCTGAAAACCAGCAAGAAATTAAAAAAAAAACATTCGACTTGAGAACCTCTTTCATTTTTGGAGCGTCGGTTAAAGAGTCTTCAGAATTTGTTTAACCTGTAAATAATAATAAAGTACACATAAAAATAAAAACTTTGGTGGTTTGTGTATGTATTCAAAAATTAATTTATTGAGCCATGTATTTTTTGGAATTTAAATCTATAAAAAGCTGAAGTGATTGATAGTTTGTTTGGTCGAACGCGTTAATCTCAGGAACTATTGGTCCGATGTGAAAAATTCCTTCAATATTACATAGCTCATTTATTGAAGAAGGCATTATAGCATCAGGTACTACGTGGATAAAACCGCGGGGCACAGCTAGTGAAGAAATAATACCGCATATCTCTGTTTTACCCTGGCTACTCTCCAAAGTACATGCATATGTACACTAAGTCTGTCCGTCTGTTTATTAAACAAAATGCTTGGCTCATGTCCGAGTGTTGCCATCATAATTTTAAGATCTAATGTTTATTTCGCAATATTTCCTTACATACACGCTTGATATGGAATATTTGTATTTATCATTTCTTTTTTATTCTCGAATGTTCCAAGCAAAACTAATAGAATTTGATCAGCAATTCTGAAATATGACGCAGTAAATAATTTGTGCCCTGAAATGTGTAAGTTAGTTACTTCTTAATTAATAATTAAAACACAAATGTTTTTTTTAACAATAGTTAGAACATAATATTTATCAACAAGAATTATTTATACAAACAATTAATATATAGTTTGTATTAGAAATGATTATAAATTACAAACTATACGAATTCATCCATCTTATTTACACTAATATTATAAAGTGGAAACTTTTGTATTTTTGTAAGTTTATAACATTTTCACCGATTTCATAAATTCCCCGATGGAAATCCACCATCCCCCATATACAAAGGTAGGACCTCTGCAAACGCTTATGGAATAAGGAATGGTTGATGACGGGAAACATGACTGGGGAAAGGACAAAGAAAAAGACCTCGCTCCCCCTCTGAACATTAAATACAGTAGCCTTCACTTGCTACTTTTCACGCCAATCTTCTGTCGTGGTTACCCCAGTGCGAGCTGGTTTTGTCTAAAGTCGTTTGAATCCCACGTATAATAACATACTAAAACCTTAGACATATTATCGTAAAACCTATTATACTTCAATCAGTTCTCAAACCACTCCAATTAACCCTAACAGCGGCGGTGTTGACCAGACCGCAGTGAGGGTCGTTTAGGCCCTTATTGATTCGTTAGTAATTTAAGAGCTCTTCGCATTATCGGGTTATATGCAATACATGTTTGAGGGTACGGAATGGATTGGATTACAAGCTTTGAGATTATTCACCAAAAAGGTACTATGTACAGATGGAATGATGTTTACGTCGCTGATGAGAAAATCAGTTTCGTCAACTAGCTTTCTCCCACGGCTTCGAACGCGTTAAATTTGGAGTAGTTTAATAATTGTATTGTATACTTAGTCTGGCCATAAATACTGTTACACTTAATTATAAAAAAATATTACATTTGAATTTCGAATCT
>NC_052128.1:1069094-1091583 GCF_012273895.1 Zerene cesonia | reverse complement strand
GTAATAAATGTTATTTGCAGTTAACAATTTTCTTTTTTCTTTATTACAATATTTATGGCAAGACTAGGTATATAAACCTTCTTATTCAATCACTCTATCTTAAGTAAAAACCTCATTAAAATCCGTTATGTTGTTTTAAAGAACTAAGCATATAACATACGTACATTCAATATAAGAAAGCTTTATACCGTGTAGTGATTAGGTAATATTACCTATTGGTAATATTACCTAATATGAGAATGCTGTATGTACATGTACAAATATGTTATGAAAGTAAGTTATGAAATGCGAGTATCAACATTTGCTTATAACAAAAAAAAAAAAAATGTAACACACGTTTTTTTAAATACGCATAACTATTTGAAATCACCCTGTATCAACACACCGCGTGGATGCAGTCATTTCAAACGTCTACAGTTCCCTGTAAATGACATCCACAAAGCTTTGTTCATGTAATTATCTCACAAACCGACATTGATTCTGGAAATTCTAGATGTTTGTGCACTGTTTGCTCTTCGTTCCGTTTGACAGGCTATTAATGTGAATCCCATGATGGATTGGGGAATATATGGATGGGAGCACTATTTAATTATACAGGATGTTGTATTCATAATTTTTAATTTTTATAATGTGCTGTTGTAACAGAGTCATTTGGCTGAGCTAGTGGTTCGCCTGATAGTAAGCGATCACTACCGTCCTTGAACATTCGCAGAAATAGTACCTCTGTGGATGCGCTGAACAATTTTAAGGGGAAAGCGATAGGGTAATTATTGCCGGCTAGAAAGAAGGAATTGAATGGGTAGGGCGAGGGAAAGGAAACAGGCCTGCAGTTCTCCCCACTCGTATGAAACACAGTAGCAGGCTATTTCACGCCGGTATCAGATTAATTGAAGTTTAATGATGTTTAAGCTTGTTTGTTAACATCTGTTAATACCTCAGATTGCAGACCGCAGTTTCCCATCTCAGCTTAGTGGAATTGCGGGTTGGTATGGGACGAAGGTCGCGGGTTCGGATTTTGTTTAATTAATTAGTTTAAGTCACTTTAAACTGATTTCTGCCGTTAAGTCAGAAGACGATTGACATTTATCCGACTTCAAGAATAAGAGACATTTAATTTGCTAGCAATATAATATTATTAAGTTATTTGTATGTATAATCAATTATTAAAATCGAAGCCTTTAGAAGATCGAAATTATGTCTTAGAAAATCCAAATGGTGTTTTTCCATGTATGCCTCTAATTTAGCTTTAAAAACGTTCGTTATTTATGCTAATAATACAATATAGCAGCAAACTCTTATTTTTTCTAATAAAATAATAAATAAGCTTCAAATAGCAACAAATTTAATGAACTGACCCCACACAATGAAGCACATAGAAAATAAAGAATTTACGTTTCAAATTTACATCCCGTTTTCCAGCGTTGCGTTGAAATTTGTTTTTCAACCATAATTATATAATGTAGTCATAAAAAAATAATGTAAAACAAAGGAACCTCGTAAAATTGAATCGCAATACGGATGCTTATTCCGAGCGTGTACGCGTTCAAAGAGCTGAAGCATGTTACCTTCATTTCATGGGGATGTCAATGTTACACGTAATGGGGTTTCTAATTTGCTAAAAGAAGGGTAAAGAAGACCACAATATAATAAGTTTATTATCTCATAACGGGCAACTGAGACTGAACGGGAGTGAACAATAGCTTCGCAGAGGGCTTTATGGGGTGAAGAATAAGGTTGACGGTTGGAAAGAAGGAATGGACTGGGAGAGGTGAGGAAAAGGAAACTGTCCTCGGGTTCCCCCACTGACTGGAAACAGAGTAGCATGTACAATATAATTCCTACCGACTAACACCCTACTGTGATCCGTCGAGCCGCTTTAATAAAGGGGTCACGATAGCTGGTTACTATTCGTCTGTGTCTACTAATATTATAGATGCGAATCTGTCTATCTCTTCTTCACACCTAATCCACAGAACTGATTAAATTTGTATTAAAGATAGCTTATCAAGCTGGGAACAGACAGACACACACAACGGGAACGGGAATTGTACGGATTTTTATTTGAACGCGAGCCAAGCTGAGACCGGAAAACTAGTGTTACATATATTATATTATTAGTATTATTATTACATAGATGACAGTTCACTCAATTATTAAATAAAACGTTCAAATATTTCTGCCGCCTGATCGCCTGATGGTGAGCGCTACCACCCCCCATGAACATTTTCAGAGATTGCTTATGGATTGCAAACTTTAAAAGATAACAATTAACAGAAGAGTTTTTTGAGGGGAAGAAAGAAAACTACTGGGAACGGTAAGAAAAAGGATTAAGATTGAGAAAAAGGAGCCAATGATATGTCATTTATATTTTTATTTTCATCACATTTACCTTATCTCAAAAACGTAACGAATATAATCCCCTGTTTGCTACGTGTATTTTAAAATTCGTTAATCATAAAAAGGCCCTATAATTGAAGAGCCGAGATGTGGCTTCCAAAAATACAATACCTACTTTATTAGCTATAGGTACATTATTTTGTTGGTTATTAATTATTAATAATTAGAAACAAAGAAAGAAATAATAATTTATTTTAACACACACAAACACACAAACAATAACAATACATAAAAACAAAAAATGAAAAAAAAACATACATAATTAAATTACGTATATTGAACACCTTATGCTATTTCATATATGTATTACAATTGTAGAATGGAAGTTTTTTGAAAATTACATACATGAGATTTTTTTGTATTTGAATAATATAAAACTTAAGATAAAAACATACCTGCAAAGCTTTTCAATAGATTTCTTAATCAGACAAAGACATACGTAATCATTTTTTTAATAATACTTCCTTTTCCTTGTTCTTTTAGTATTTAGTATTTGTATTGTATGAAACCCTAAAATCAAAAACTGTGAATAGTCGATCGCGGTATTTAAACAGAGACATCATAAATAATAACAAAACCTAAGCTCGTTTCATATTTGTGTCAAGAGAATACTAATTTACAAGACCCTGTGTTTTAGATATGCATTTATAAAAGCAATACTCTTATACAATAATTCAGAAAATTGCAAATTCGTGCAATACAGAGGTCGGTAAGCGGCGCGCGATCTTTTTATTATAGCTGGTGGCATTAAACACTCGGATATTTTAATCTCAAGGTAAATACAGTTGTACATTATGCAATTCGTTATAGACATCAATATAATGTATATGAAGTCTATTTTCTTATGTAATGTGAAATTTTCATATATATATATGTTTCTTCCTTTTAGATGTATGCTGCCATTGTCAGGGAGTCAATGTGGTGTCCACTGAAAATCAGTGGAGAGTCCAAGTTCCTTTAATGGGCTTAGACTCTTATACACTGAGTGGATTTCCTGTTTATACGAGGTTATCTTTTTGTATACCAAATTATTTTTTATAACTTTACCTTGTATAAATAAATGCATTTCTTCTCCTAGCTATATATATATATATATATATATATATATATATATATATATATATATACAAGCACATGTTCGGAGTTGAATATCACAATTTTACCGACTTATTCGATTGGTAGTTGTAGAAAGAATTATCCAAAAATCATCATCCATATTAGAATGTTATTGCTTCAAAAAGTGGTATAAAGATAGTGAGGAAAGCTTTTCTCCAATAACTAACTTTATCTCCAATTTGGCATTATAGTATATGGGACAGATTCATCCGGATATATCCCTTGATATGTTTTTAATTGTTTCCAAGAATATAATAAAATCCTCCTGTTAATAATAAATTATAATATCCATGTATATTTTAATATAAAAAATAATATCCACCAGACCGAAGTGATTATTTTTCCTTCATATAAGTGTAATATATATTATATCATATGTGACCAACATATGATAAGGAATATGGAAGCCTATGGAAGCGTTTCCTTTTTCTGAGAGCCGGAACCCAGTGGGGTTTTATTTAGTGGAGTCCGTCTTAACCTATGGCCCATTTCCTGCGGATTGCGGATTTCTTAAGCGAGTTTTCCTCATAATAAATAAGGGGAAAATGTCATAATTTCATATTTCTCATGAAAATTTTAATACAGCAGTTATCACCTATAATCTTGTAAAATGTTGTAACGATGAACTATTTTCAATTCTTGTTAACGTTTCGTTAGTGTCGAAACTTATTCATGACTTTAAAGATATAGTGAAGGTTCAATTTTATCATTTCAAAAGCACAAAACCGATAGAAGCACGAAAACTGAATAAAGCTTATTTCTTAACAAGTCTAGATGAAAACTTCATTTTCAGGTTAAAGTTTAATTAACATTTTTGTTAAACTAATTAACTACTGATGCCTAAACCTCTGAATAGGCTACACCTAGTCAATTCAGCAGCTATATTCGAGGCTGATTCGAGAAGAGGTAAACCGATTTACGTGTAGCGATATCAGTGCGTTAGAGCGAGACGAATATCGTTTTCCCAATGCGTTTTCCTCTCCAAGCTCACTCGATGCCTCGGTCGGCTCAGTGTTTTTTCCCTCATTCCGGCCTCAGTATTGGTTGCGCCACGGCGGCGTGTGTTGGATGCGATTCCGCTTGTAAACAGTGGAAAATATTGCGATTTACGCCACAATACAACTGATATATCACATAACAATAGTGTTTTCATTCATACCGTATACAGGGACGCTGGAATAGCGCGTCATAACATCTATTTCAACCACATAACCTGTTTCTTTTTGTTTTATTTACGCCGGGAAAAACGCCGGCGTGAACTCGCGAATATTTATACATTTAGTGTGTTTCTTTGTTCTGTGACGTTTATGGGATTGTAGACGCTTGTTGTGTGTGTAGTTTTTTTTTTATTTAGTTTTCTATTTTTTTTGTTTGCCGCCGGCCGAGGTGTCGGAGGACACGTGTGGTATCGATCGACCGGCGAGTTAGAGGTAAGATGATGTTGACGAGTGTCGAGGATGGAATGTATGGTGTACATTGCAGTTCGTTCAGTTGTCCTTGTAGTTGTATAAACATGAGATAAGAATATTGATTTCCACGCCACTGATAAACAGCTGGTCGCTCCGGGTCGATGACGTAATTTCTTGTTAATGTAACAAACTGGTCCGCACGCCGGTTCAAATATCTGACCATATGACACGCTGCATATACACGTGATATGGTTAAAACATGCATAATTGCACTGTTGCTAAGGCAAATTGCGGTCGAAATTCAATATGTTTTCGCGTTTATAATTATAAGTATCGTATATAACAATTACGTAATACTTTATTGATTTAAAATGTGGCGCTATAAAAATTCTGAGGTCGTAGAGCTCTGTAAACAAAGGTGACCTACCTCAACTTTCTGTCTCTACATTTTGGGTCATCGAGTAATACGTAGCTACAGCTGGGTATATTTAATGTATTGTGTAACTCTACCTAATTACACATAAATATTATTAATGTAGAGTCATAACTGCTATTAAATGTACTATATAATGTAGAGTCGTGTATAAGTTAATTACGATCTCGACTAAAATTTAGAGATGGATTTGTAAAATTCAATCTTTTCAAATGATTGAATAGGCTGTTGCGTGTGATTTTATCTGTGTTTTTAATTTATAATATTAAAATTAATTGAAACGTTCAATGGTACAGGAAAATAAACTAAATTATAAATAGCTATTTGCTTTCATTTATTCTTATATCACAAAATATATACATGTTTATAAAATTTATGGATTGATGATTCTGTATGTCGTTAAATTTCAGAATCGGGATTATTAATTACATAATCGAATAAACGTCACCTATATCGAGTTTAATGACCCGCAACTAATTATGGCAGGTGTTCATAAAACTATTATATTGCCAGTTGACAACTCTGCCTTCACAGCCAATAATTGTCGATTTATTAAAATAAAAATAAAACTTTTTTAAACATATTCTAATCGGCCAGACTACTATTTAAAATAACAAGGATGAATTATTAGTGAAAGTGGATTTGCCTACAAGGAAAAAAAAGCTTTATTATTATTATTTTATTATTTATACTTTTTTAACCGACCTCAAATAAAAAGGAGGAATGTATCAATGCAACTGTATTATTTGTGTTTATTACCTCATAACTTTTTAATGGGTTAATTGATTTCTATGATTCTTTTTGTATTTGAAAGATGCCTCCCAAGCGCACTAGGTCTATTTCTACTTGGTCTTGGGTGACTTGGTCTATTTCTAACAATTTGATGGTAGTTGAGTATTCTTGTTAAAACAATCACCGTTTCCCTATGTCATCGTCGGCAAAAAAGCTGGTGACTCACCTGGTGGTAACCTTCCACCACCCATTAACATTTACAGAAGCCTAACTTAGCAAATGGCTTATCGTCTTTAAGAGGTGGATATATGGGATTAAGCGAGGATTGATAGAGGATAGGACTAGGTAAAAAAAGCAGTGGTGGCTCAGTGGTGAGAACCTCGGACTTCAAAATCGATAAGTCGGAGTTCGAGACCGGGGCGAGCGTGTAGCAAATAAATTGATTTTTCAATTTATCTGCACATGTGAATAACATCACCACTGCTTAAAACGGTGAAGGAAAACATCGTGAGGAAACCGGCATGTCCAAGAATCAAAAGTTCGACGACATGTGACATCTGCCAACCCGCACTTGGCCAGCGTGGTGGATTATGGCCTGAACCCTCATAGGAGGCCTGTATCCCAGTGGGAACATGTATGGGCTGATGATGATGATGATGATGAGGACTGGGTAAAGAAAAGGTATAATAAAACAAAGAATATTCCGCCTCCATGGAAACAAAGTCGCAGTTAGTTATAAACAATGACAATAATTACAACAAAAGCATACATAATGACAACACAACAATAATTATTTCACAAAACGACCTTTCGAGTCTCGAGAGGCAAAGCACTCATTAATTTTTAATTACGTTCAATTAAAACACATTATCAAGTTCACGGCCGTTGTTATTATAGAATTATAGAGCGTTGTAGAAATTATTTAATCTGTATCTATAATATTCATTTAGTTTATTTGATTTGCGAACATACATATATCTTCACTAAAGTCGCTTTCTGCGTCTGTCTGTATGCATAGATCTGTAAAATTGCGCAGCACCATGTTATGGTTTTTTTTTTAATAAATATAATAATAACACAGAAAAGTGGGGTTTTTACTCAGAATTTAGCTCTTGCGAAGCCTCGGACATAATATAAATATTTGTGACATAATATAAAGCACACAAGATCAATCTAAATTCTTGTGAAATTACAGAAACGTGCATTTTTTATAGATCTATAAAAATGTATCATATGTTATTGGTCAGGTCTAGCAAATTTCATCCATTACGGTTCGACGATGTATTTACAAGTAACCATTTTTTTCTAAAGAGATTAAAATTACTTTTTTATTTATATTATACATGAGAATTAAGCGTAAAGAACAGTTAGATAGGCAGAGTTACTTTTGCATTCATAATTGTATTACTGGGGATCGTGTTTATTAGCAATTTACCCCCTTTTTTACCCATTAAAAATGATGAGGACACTTCGACTGTACATTTTGCCCTTGTTACAGAAGAACTACATAACTTTTGACTGGGTGAATAGATTTCAATGATTCTTTTTTTTTAATTTAAAAGCTGGTTGCTACCTCCCGTATGGTCCTATTTAAAATTTCGTTTAGTTCTGACAATTTGAAAGAGGTTTTATTGTTAATAATTGTTATCGTCGTAAAATAGAGAAACAAAAGAAGGTAGGCTTTAGTGTAATGATGACTTATTTGCTTTACACCCGTGCCTTCGCTCGCGTATTTAAAGGGAATTTCCGTGTTAAGAGATGTTTTTACGCGGTATAAAGGAGCCTATGTCACTCTCTACCCTCCAAATCATCTTTAGACACAATAATAATATAATGGAATAGCTCCGTTGCGGCGTGACATAAAGACAAACAAACGCATTTGCATTAAAAACACTAAGGATTTTTCTGTGTAAAAATTTCTAATCGAACTAAAAGTCTTGTGTTTGACAGTTAAGTTCTGGTATATTGAATTATTCTAGAAAGTTTACATCACACGTCACAGTCGGGTAAATAAGAAAGAAAGCCTTAAAACCGCCAAAAAGCGCGGGCGTTGCGTCGGCGGACAAAATCCCGGGGGGTAAACACGTTAAAAATTTAGTAGTTAATTTTCCATAGACTTTTTCTTAACAACATATCTTAAATATAACCCTCAAGAATTGAGAATTATCAAACAGATGATTGAGTATTATATTTGATGTGAATTTTAGTGATTACAATTTAACTTTTTTATGTCAACGTCGCTATTGGAGCTGGTGGGTCGCCTGATGGTAAACGCTAACATCGCCCATAAACAAATTGGAATGGGATTAAAAGTTTGACTAAAGATTGAATAAAGAATAGGACAAAGGGACGGCTAGTGGGAAGAGTAAGGAAAAGGATTTGGGCCTCCGGTTCCCCCCTCACCGAACATATCGAAGTAAAAGTTGAAACCAGTATAAAAGAAAGAAAAAAAAAAAAGAGACAGTTATCACTATAATGTGAAATACACAAGCGACACCACGGACAAAAAGCTAGTTAACAAGTCGTAGCTGAGTTATTCCGTCACTACCCAGCTCTCGCCTCTTTAGTTATTCACTAACTATTCCATTCGGCTTTGTGCGTTATGGCCTAACCCCAAAGGGATCACAAACGACAAACACCAGTTGGATCTATTATTCAGTGCTTTGGATTAAGCTACGTTGTAGAATGTAGGTTTTAGATGTGCAGTTTTATATTGTGTTATGTATTTGTGAGTTCAAATAGATATGTGTATACATATAAGTGTTATAGCTGCATCAAAAACAATAGTACTAAAAGCGCTTTACCTTCTCCTTAAGTTTCCTTTTCACTTATCACTTAAAAGCGGGCAGCGCATCGTGTTTCTGCGAATGTTCATGGGTGGTGGTGATTGCTCACCGTAGGCGAACCATCATTTTAGTTGCCTGCTATGACATAAAGGAGTACTTTATTTATACATAGGTGTAAGGTGAGGGCAATGAGGGCAATTTTATATGTCCTGAATAAGTTAATTTATAACATAATAAAACAAAATATGCATTTAAAGTATAAAATATTCTTTCAGTGACTTTATTAACTGATATCGGGTTTTAATTCCATTAAACGAGATCGTTTCATATATAGATGTATATGTATATATTGATGCAGACCGTTATAACGCTGTTAAATATAAAAAATCAATCCATACAATCATTGTTTTAAAAGAGCGACAGTAATACTTACCACGTCAGTTCGTCTGCTTCAAAAGAGACATTTTTTCCTTTTACTACTAGTATATTGTCTGTGCTTTTACATAACATTTTCCATAGCTGCTCCTATTGATTGAAAGGTGATCTTGTAGTCACTATAAATCAACTATACAACACAAGGATTCAATTTCCATTCTTCTTGAGATAAGCGTCTTCAAATAAACACACAAACTCTTCTATTTTAAAATACTAAGTAGAACATAGATATAATTTTACACGACTATTTAAATACCAAAACTCTAGTCGCATTAAATTAGGATTTGCGGTTAAGCCCATGACGATACCAGGAAATAATAGAAGAATCATACTGCATATTGCGGGCAATCCTAAATATATAAGTCATCATTTTTAATTGGTATAACCTAATTAAAATCCATTTTATCAGACAGTTGAAGAGTTCATAGTAGATCTATTTATAAACAAAGTACGTTTTACGTACCGTATAATATATCATAATTAAACAATCGAAATTTGTTTGTTCGGATGTTTGTCCGTTAATCACGCGGTAACGACTGAAGGGATTTTGATGAAATTTAAATTTGGTACAGACAGGGTATGAGCTGACTTGGGTGATAGGATACTTTATATCCCGATTAAATGCTCCCTTGGGATAAATCAGGCATCTTGATATCCGGGCGGAACCGGGACGAGCATCTATACTTATACTATCACTACTAATATCTATACATATACTACAAAACCGGAGATAATTCAAGATAGGTTGAGCTCAAATTTGGATATCGCATACGACCCGTTTTTCTATAGAAAGTTCGTTAGTAATATTATCTATATTTCTTATTTATCATTTATGCAATACTATGCCACAGAGAAATTCGGCGGAGTCGTATAATCTTTTATTTTTCTTTATAATCTGTTTGTGTAAGGTATAACAATCACATACATACAGATTATAACAACATGAGGTCAAATGTCATTCCCTAGATTTCCAAAAGGCATAACCTTGTCGCCTCTTGCGAAATACTTAGCACTTTCGGCTTCGAGAAATTTCCACAAATTGCCTTTTAACTTGCTACCAACATTATCTGTGACTAATGATTTTCGTCTAATTCAAATTTAATGAGACTTCCAAGGGACGAATATTGTCTAATTATCTGTTTTCTTTTTGGGCACTTTACGGTGTTTTTATCGTCTTAAGTTGGTTTTTTATTACATAAAAATTAGATGTAAATTTTTGAATTATTTGAAGATATGTAAAAATGCCTTCTAACCTAGATTCTAACTAAGAAATACCTCGCTAAATATAAAAAATATAAAATCAAAATCGCATATTGAGATAATATATATATGTATATTCAACACAAATCAGACATGACAATCGGCTTATCTAGGAATAAAGACATTTGACGCCTTCCATTCTAGACTCAGCCAGAATATTTAAATTAATCTAATAATTATTTTTTCTAAATATATTTATTATAACGCAAAATATAACTGCTATGTTATTTTTATCGTTATTATTCACCGTGATCTTTAAGTGAAATCAAGTAACAGATACGACATCTATCACATTCCCTAAATGGTCATAACGAGATTTCAAAGTATTTCCATTAATCTTTATAAAACAATCGATATATATTAAATTCTCGTGTCACAATGTTAGTTACAGTATTCCTCCGAAACGGCTGGGTTCTCATGAAATTCTGTGTGCATATCGGGTAGGTCTGAGATTTATATATTTTTGTATCTCCAAAATATAGCCTGCCTTGCTGGGTCAGCTAGTAATATATATTATGTTATAAAAAATGGTACATACTACATGTGATGAGAGAGATTGCAAGACGCCATCATCTCGTGTTGAGATGAATCTGCATTTTATCATTACTGTATTATTGAATCGCGCCCCGCGTAAGTTGTATCCCTTAGGAATATCGGAATAAAAAGTTGCCAATATATTATTCCAGTAGTCCAACTATATACGTAAAAAAATTTCATTGCAATCGGTCCAGTAGTTTTTGCGTGAAAGAGCAACAAACACACACTCATCCTTACAAACTTTCGCATTTATCATATTTGTAGGATCAACTCATTTATGAGAACATAAGAACACACATGTTATCTTCTTTATATCGAGATCGACCATACACTACTAGTGAGTAGAGAAGAATACAGTACTCTTGTAGACTCTAGTAGACTTTTCTCATTCTCTTCGTTCTGAGATTAACCTTCACAAAGAGAATCTCTTGAAAATCCACTTTTTAAAGTATTACATTCACTAAATGTCCATAGATAACTTGTATATATATATTCTTGTTGTTTCTTTCTAAGTTTGTACAATAAAGCATTATAAATAAATAAATAAATAACTTAACCATAACTAATAAATTTTAATTGTAAAACACATATTGATTCGCGTCAATCGTAGGTAAAGTCTACATAATTTTATGCATCTATGTATCTATCTATAGACATATTGATGTAGAAAGGCCTAAAATATTAACCATAAATATACATAAATTTCGCAAGGACAAAAACCCACGTAAAGCCAAGCGCGAGGCCTGTAGGCGGCGGTTACGACAGTCACGTGAGCCGCAATCACACGATAGGCTATAAAGAAAACTGGGAAAATACTGCATTGTACCTAATATATTTAAATCTCTTTCAATGCATGAGCTCAATTTAAAATAACAAACAATATTTTTGATAATATAAACATATCACGATTTAAAATACTCTTAAATTATACAATTTACAATTTAATATCGCAATGTAAATTAAAATATGTATTAGTAGTGTGATAATCTCGTATATAACACACACTCGTAACCACACACACCTATAAAAACAACATATAAACCATAGATTAAACAAATAACTGCATTAATAACGAATTAACATAAATATACAAAAATAATAAAAAAAAATTTTGACAACCCTAACAATATCGACCTTTTGTTAGCAATCTTTGAGACATTTGCATGACCTAAAACCCATATTGCAATAACTGTATTATAAACCATCCAACAGCTGAGATGTGAAACATATAGCAACAGCTTTCCACCTTCACATATAAACAGCTTTTGAGCTATAAAATGTAATAGCTTGTAAAGCCTTAGAGCGATGCCAGGTGGCACAAGCACAACAATGTTATCTATACATCGATGGTCGCAATCAGTAAAATCAATTAAAACAAACGCTTAAAGCATTCAGCACAAGGTTGTGTAACCGTGTCGGCAGGAAGTTGACGCGATATACGCGTAGGGTTGCCACTGAGTAGATTTTAAGTATATCAGAAAATTTAAAATAAAAAAATGATAGAGCTATCGATTTTGTATCATCAACGTTTTTCATTCCGTTTCATATTGCATTTAGATTTATAAAAGTAAAAAACTTGAAACTTCAATTTTATGTTTAAATATAAGATTTTTTATTAGAACCAGATAAGAAATCTCACTTACTATATGACATTTCATAGATATAGGGGAAACATTTGTACATATTACTGACTAATATGGAAGGAGTTTTAGAAAAGATGAAATATAATATTTGCATGTAGGCCATTTATTTAACAAAATGTTATTATTTGTAAATTAATAGTCTGTTGATTATATTTAAATTCCATTTTTTCACTTTTTTTTTATTCGCCGCATACAAAAAATACAGGGCAAATAGCAAATAGCGAATATTACAGCATTTCATAAATTAAAAACATTTTGTATCTTTGATGTGACAACCCTACGATTAGTGAATAATATGTTAGTGCATTGCTTTAACGCATGTACCCGATACAAGTTATCAGTCTTTAACCGACGGATAACAAAAGTGGGTTGTGTTTTACGGTACTTCACTATTTATCTACTTTTACGATTGGAACACGCGGCTCATTTACTTTGTAATCAATTTGTTGGTATTTAGAATATCCTACAATTATTTACTAAGTGTTTAAAAACATGGATTCCATATAATCTAGGTAAAAAATAGATTGTATGGAAAATAAGGTTTGGGAAATAATTTACATTCATGTTTAACGCTATTCATTTGATACTGTACTGTCTACAAATTCATATTTGGTTATTACGGTAATCAAATAAGAAAGACTTTCCATAAATATCACTAATATTAAACGATTAAAATAATAGTCATAAATAAATATACTGTATTGCACTCAGACAAATGAACAAAGGCGTAGAAACATGAACAAAAACATACAGTAAAGCAATAAACGGCTTGTCGCTAAAAAGCGATATCTTCCAGCCAACCTTAGGACACAGGAAAAAGTTAAAAATAAGGAAAAGTTAATTAAGAGAAAAGAAAATTAAGTCGGTAGATAGTACAAAACAATAAATTTAATTTAAAAGTTACAGTTAAATAAAAAAGTGGTCAAATTTCTTCATAAATGCGATAGAAGGGTACTACTGTAAATTAAAGAATTGCTAAACAAACAGCGATATTATAGTCCGGTCAATTTAGACATTCGAAGTTACATAAAGTCCCAACAAGCTGAATTTCTGTGAAGTTGTTTAAAACATAATTATAAACAATGTCTCCAAGTTCCCCATCATTCCCGTTTAAGGAAAAATTTTTATTCAAGGTCAAAGGTCAAAAAAATGAGTTTTTCGCGATTTTCAGCAAAACGGTAAGTTTTATCATAAAAGTACGTCAGACAAAAATTGTAGATCATAAAATTATCTATAAAAAATGTACCAATACTTTTTTTCTTACGAGCCACCGTTTCTGAGATATAACGATTCAAAAAGTTATAAAAGTTGTTATCGTCATAATATGCACACGTTTCCACGCCACCTATGAGGTATTGTACTTAGCGCGTTTTTTTTAACGTGGTTTCCCCAGTAGGCCTACTCCACCGGTCAGTTGTGATCCTGTTTAATGTAAAACTATTGCAAAATAACGGAAATTTTCAAAGATTGGGATAGATAAAAGCGATGTAAATTAAAAAAAAGTGTTGAAGTTTATTTGTTTCATTCGTAAGTTTCAAATTCTTGTTCTTCTTCTTGATCTTCTTCTTGTTCTTCTCCTCCTGCTTCTTCTTCATCTTCATTTTCGATGCAAGTAAATTGCGCCAATAGCGATGTATCGCATGATACTTCGTCGGAGTCAAACGAATCTTCCATTATTTCTGTTTCAATATTAGAGCACGACCGGCCTTGACAATTTGTGCATGCCAAAGAACAAAACAGTCCGACTTTTTTGCAACCACATTTAGCACTGCATCCCTTTTTGCAGTTGCAAAAAATAGTGTTCTGCAGTTTTTCCGGCGCAGGTGGAAGTAAAGTTTGAACTGGCTCTAATATATTGTTGACCAACTTCCAACCCCAGTCTGTAGGGTCTAGCTGATTACCAAGCCACACTTGAACTTGGTAATCTACTATATAAAAATAAGTCGGGTTTTCCTTCCTGACGCTATAACTCCAGAACGCACGAACCGATTTCCACGGTTTTGCATTCGTTGGAAAGGTCTCGGGCTCCGTGAGGTTTATAGCAAAGAAAATTCAGGAAAAATTTCAGCAGAAAAGCAGGGAAAACGAAACCATCTATCTGGTGGCGAAACGGAGTTTGCCGGGTTTGCTAGTATACTCTAAAAAGATGTTGGTGAGCAGCAATTGAGGTTGGAGGAAGACAAGCTAATTGAACTTGTTTCTTTAGGAGCTCCATACATAGAAAGAAGAAAGCGGATGCCGTTGGTAATAACTTCTTGTTGAGTTGAATTAGTCTTTTTAAAAACTTCAGCACATTGAATTAAATCTTGTTTTTCAAACATTTTGAAAACTGCTGTTTTACCCCTCCTGTAAAATGCAGATGTCGTATCACAGCCAGTTATTGCGTGTAAAAATAGTACATGATCTTGACACTTTACAAAAGTTAATAAACTTTTTGATGAATATATATTATATAATATTTATATATAATATTTTATATTGTAAGTATAAGTTACAATGACCGATAGAAAAATATTTAAACATTTAATATATAGTATATATATATATATATATATATATATATATATATATATATATATATATATATATATATATATATATATATATATATATATATATTATATAAAATATAACAACTCTAGATGTATATACGTGGCGTACTCATGCATATTATGACGATAACAACTTTTATAACTTTTTGAATCGTTATATCTCAGAAACAAAAAAAAGTATTGGTACATTTTTTATAGATAATTTTATGATCTACAATTTTTGTCTGACGTACTTTTATGATAAAACTTACCGTTTTGCTGAAAATCGCGAAAAACTCATTTTTTTTTTACCTTTGACCTTGAATAAAAATTTTTCCTTAAACGGGAATGATGGGGAACTTGGAGACATTGTTTATAATTATGTTTTGAACAACTTCACAGAAATTCAGCTTGTTGGGACTTTATGTAACTTCACCCTCATTTTTTGGTCTAAATTGACCGGACTATTATAATAACCCATTGTGTATTAAAACTAGAAAAGTGACGTAAAATATAGTATAAAAGGTTTTTTATCGCCAAATTTTGCTTTTTCTCTTCAAGACAAGTGGAATATCATCAAACGATGCTGGTTATAAATTAAAAACATCCATTTTTTTGTAACCATATAACCAGATAAATAAAAAGGAATTTATTTTTAGAGAGAATCTTCAAATCCACTATACCGGGTTGTTTTAATAAGGTATAATAAGATATAAATAAATACATATATCACATTACCACACTAATCCTACTTAATATTATAAATGCGAAAGTTTTTAAGGATGTGTATGTGTTTGTTACTCTTTCACGCAAGAACTACTGAACCGATTGCAATGAAATTTGGTACGTAGAAAGCTGGACAACTGGAATGACATATAGGCATTTTATCCCTTTATTCCTACGGGATACGGACTTACGCGGGTGAAACAGAACGCAGCTAGTAATAAAAATATAATAAACTACCCATACATATATATTACAAGCGAATGATTTTCCTTACGCAGTTTAGTTGCATAATCAAATAACTAGCTATTAATTTGTTCTCTTATCGCGTACGGTACACGTTACGTATCTTCACCTTTAACAAGAGAATTGCGTAACTGTTGCTAATTAGATGCTTTTCATTTTATCCTTCCAAGTCCTTCTAATATTATAAATGCGAAAGTTTGCGAGGATGGATGTGTGTGTTTGTTTGTTACTCTTTCACGCAATATCTACTGAATCGATTGCAATGAAATTTGGTACGTAGATAGTTGGACAACTGGAATAACACATAGGCAACTTTTTAAAACGACATATTTACAGGATACAGACTTAAGAAACAGCGGGGCGAAGCTAGTATTATATACTCCTTCCATTGGTGGCTTCCCCCCTCTCATGCCATTCATGTCCTTTCCAGAAGTCTAGTCTATACCTGTTTCGAATTTCATCAAAATCGGAACATTGATTTAAACCACTCATGTATATAAAAGCTTTACAAAAAGGCAGGATAGACTTTTTTCTTTCAATTATTATTTACTAGTTGTACCCCGCGGCGTTACTCACGTGTTACCCGGGTAAAAAGTAGTCTATGTGCTAATCCAGACTACACACATGTCTGAATTAATTTCCATACAGATGTGATTACCCGTTTTCGCGTGAAAGAGTAACAACTAACATAAATAAAACATAAACTTTCGCGTTTATAATATTAGTAGAATTCTAGCAATTGGAATTTTTTATACGTGCATACGTATTTACGCTTATCTTTTGCATTATGTAATAATTATTGATAATGTGGCAATACCAATATGGTTATGTAATTTTAAAATAAGAGTAAATGCGTTCTGTGTACAAATAAACTGCATTCTTTATTGGCTAACTAATTTGTATGTCTTATGATTCTTCTATAATAAGAAACGATTTATCTTCATAATTGAAGAAAAAGACTTATAAATCTAAATTATGTATGCATACAACTTATAAGCTATCATTAATCTAGAGTATATATATACAACTTGATTAAATCCTTTAAAGTTTCTGTATACTCTCATTATATTTGATAAAATCTCTCACGACAATTAAATCGGGCGCAGGTTAAAGAGCGGGTTATTAAGCACTTTAATATCTTTTCGCAAATTAGGTTCGGCAAATATTTGATTAGAAAAGGTATGGATAAATCTGTTTAAAATAGAGATCAGCTTTGACATTCCTCAAAAAAAGAAAGTTAGGCTAGGCCCGGGTAGATTCCGCATGACAATAAAAAGAAAAATGCCTGAGGCCACCCAGATATATCTATTTCGTTAGTGGTGATTGCAGTAAATTAGAAACTTAATGCACTGATAAATCCACATATAATTGTTATGTCCAGCCATACATTTTTGTTTTTCTTTTCTAATTTTGTGTCTGCTGTTGTTCTCTAGAATGATCTGTTGTGTGTGTGTTTACGTGTGTTAAAATAAATGTTTTTTCGTCTTCTTTCAAATCAGGCTGCGACTGTATAAACGGCCTAAGTAACATTTTATAAAATAACTAGCTGCACGCCCCGGCTCCGCCTGGGTTGTCATTTATCCTAATTAAAATTATTTAATCTATGCTATCTCTCAAGTTGGATCGAACTGCACATGGTGTGCGAATTTTATTATAATCGGTTAAGTGGTTTAGGAGTCCATTGAGGACAAACATTGTGACACGAGATTTATATATATTAAGATAGTGTATTGTCAAACATCTATTTTAAGATTTGTCGCAGGTACAAAATTGCACGTGCATATCCACAGTGTTAAGGAAACATTGTTAGTATTGTCTTGTGTTTGATTTTACGCGAGTAATATACGTTTAGAAATTTAAAACTTTTTAACGGTTTTAAACGCGATTTATTCATTATATTATTAACGCGACGTTACGAACACTTTACAGCAAGCGTGGGCACGGGGAGACATTGTTATTAGGCCGTTGCTTTTCTTAAACACAGATTTTGACGGCCTGAAAGCGGTTAAAAGTCTCGTGACAGTTATATAAACTATTTAACTATGATATAGGCAGAGGATATAAAGAAATATACATCATACAAAATGTTTGCCTCAATGGACATCAGAGCAAGCGCATGCATCTGCATCGTATCGGAAACCCATCAACCTTAGCTCCCTTCCGTTCGCCGCTTAACCAAGGCCGGAACCTTTCACTTGATCTTTGCCAGTTTTGCAACGCGATTGTGTTGCCAGCCTAATTGAGATGTTTGACCTGAATTGCTTGGCAATTGTTTTTTTTTTCCTTTTTTTTAAATTGAATCCTTAATTTACTATACACTGCATATACTACGCGATTAAGGATCAATACTGATTTTTTTTTTACAGACATGATATGTAATAATTATACAAACAGTAAAAATCATATCTAATATTCTATTTCATTTGAATTATTACAATACCTAGTATATCTAGATATCGTAGCTGAAATCTAGCCTGCCTACAATAATAAGGTCAAACGCATTGTGTTGCCGACTGTACCTCCATCACTGTAACTGCGTAATTAACGTTAGATTAAGTACAAAGCCCGTGTTTCGTAACACTAATAGTATATTACGACGTCGCGTATCGTAATATCGGAATTATGTACAGTCGTGTGCAGAAGTCAATTAATTGTTAATGAGGTGGTTGATACATTTATGTTTTAATTAATTCTAAATACAGAGATTTATTTGACTTTTGATCTTAGTCCTAATACATTATGCTATAGTGATACATTATATATCTAGTACTAATACTATACGTATTACATAGATATCTGTTAGCCATTTTTTATTATAGAAAATGTTTAATATAAAAATTATTCACTCGCACATTAATTATACGTAAATAAATTAATTTACGGGACTCGGTAAAATAAAAAAAATGCATTGAGCAGTCTTGTATAACGCTGACTTATTAGGGTATAGATTGTAGACATAGCAGGGCAGGCAATAGGCAGTGATATTTAGAAATTGAATTACTTTTAGTTATGTCTATTTTACATTTTCTACCCGACTGTATTAAACTATAGCCTCATAGTTATGATCATATCGAATGACGTCATTAAGTGTAGATGGGTACAGACCCATCTACATACAGATGTACATTGCTATATTTTTACTTTTGATGAGATTTTATGGAAAAGATAGAGGGTGGTATTTTTTGTAAAATTGTTGTAAATGTCTTGTATAATATGAAAGATATTTGTATAAACATACTGACAAACAAATTAACCATAATTTTAGTGTCTAGGCCCACAAAAAGTAATGATTTTTGAAAGAAAGAAAGAAAGAAACATTTATTTGATTCCACAGAATTAAATTGAAATTTTTGTAATATAGCTTCAGTGTATAATGCACATACAACAATACATTACATTTTTATTATTTTATTAAGATTATTAGATTAAGATTATTATAGAAGATTCATCAAAATACTATTAATTAAAATAAATTCAAGTGGCCCATAACCAAAAATAAGAGAGTATCACGTTTGTGTGTCTAATGCATGGTAGCAGTTGGATTTTAAGGACGTAGGTATACCTACTCGTGGCGTGGATGAAGCAGCTCGATGGAACACAGTGGGGCTTTAGTAGGAATCCGACATGACCCACGGCTCCTCCCCGGGGCCTCTGGGGGATTTCCCCACTCTAAAAGAACAAATAAATAAATAGAAAATTTATCGATTAAATTATTTTATATGCGATATTAATATATATAAAAAACTAGCTCTTGCACTATTCTTCTACAGAAGGCTCTGAAAAGTGAAGTCCCGTGTCCCCTACTGGGGTATGGGGCAGATGATATACATCTGTTTCACTGATCGATTTTTTTATGGACAAGTAGGTGATCAGCCTTCTGTGTATTGCCAGACCGAGACGTTTTTTTATTGTGCGTCCTCACCGGGAATCGAACCCAGGACCTCTCGGATCTACGCTCACGCGTTAACCACTGTACCAAGGAGGCGGTCAAAATTAAAGACAAATTTAATTATTTTATACGAACAATTTTCGTAAAAACTGGGTGTAAAATTTTGCTTAAACTAGTAGTGCGTATTAATATATAGATTTCAAAAGCAATTAATCCGAACTGCGATCTTTGCTATCCAATATCTCGCGAATTTTAATAAGCACAGATAAGTCTAGCTTCTAGCACATTCTAGATTTCTCTAACAGCAATTAGTTATATAAAATTTAATATAGGTCAGATATTGAGTATTTCAAGGGATATTGTTACGTAAGTAAGGTTAAAGTATGACAAACATTATTACATTGTTTTAAATAACAATAATATTAAAATTTTCTTTATTGTTCCAAAAAACATTGCAGTATTGACCCATGATATTTAAGTATGTACTTATGTTTGTGAGTTGTTGTGTATAAGTGTGTGTGTATGTTGGTGTGCTTTCCATCACAATCGAGTGTACAAGAGTCGGTTACATACAAACATATAAAAATATAAGTGAAGCTGAAAAAAGCGTTTTTAAAAGCGTGTTCGCATACATTGTTTTAAAATAATAATTCAATTTCAATAACTGTCATTCCTAATAATCCTATTAGCCATATTTATCAATTAATTATCAGTGTTTACATATATGTCAGTTCAACGGAGAGCAGCTGTGTTAATAAATTTAATTATGCATGTTTGTTTTACGCAGTAACCACTTGTGGTTATATGATAAGTGTCTTGGTCCAGTGAATAGCTGAAAGGTAGGGTTCGAGTCCGCTACATAACATTTCTTTAACTAGATTGCCCTTGAATTTCTCTATCTCTTATTCCTTATTTGTTTTTTTGTATTCTTTATCTAATATACGCTGGAAGAAATCGCTTTAGCCGTGTATGTAATATATAGTCGCTATTTAGCGATAAGACCGCCACTTGTGATAATGTTCCCTAGGTTAAGTCTCAATTTGTAATTATTCCAAAACAATAAAGCATAAATAAATAAATAAATAAATAAATAGTGTAGTGTAATATATATATTTACTCAATAACATTTATTTTATGTAAGTATTTTCACATTAAATGGTGTAATTCAATAAATAGTTTAGTCAAAATTTTAACAACAATAAAATCGAATCCACATAATAATGAAATCAAAAATTGTAATTGCCTTTACGATAAAACAGCTCTAATAAACTGCGAAACATTCTTATCAAAATAAACTCCGTACCCGCCTCGTACATATTTGATCGACTTTAAAATTCGTACGGTATGTGAAAATATTTCAGATAAAACACGACTGCAGAATTTCTGAAAGTAAAGTTTGATAAATAAACAAAAGTTTGCGGGGGAAATGTTAAACAGCATATGTTACCTGCGTGACTGCGGGCGGAGTCTTCGTAAACATAACCCTTTTAAAGTTATGTAGGTGTTCAATGCTCGAATTTGAGTTCGGAAATTTTGTTGGTATGCCATTTCGAAACAAGGTATAATGTATATGCAAAACGTTCAGATAGTTTACTGTTTATGACTATTATGTAAAGAGGTTTTTATAGGTTATTAGAAAAATTTTGTGAAATAATATTTATGCATCTATAATCTGCTTTGTAGTGCCTACTACACCTAATTGAAGCTAAAAATTTTTCAGTATGCATTTTATTTTTAATCGAGATATCTCTTAATTATTTTTGTGAGGAAACTAAGATACTCAATAAGTTAGCAGAAAATTCGAATATGACCCAATAAATTGCAAGTATAATACCAACGTTCAGTTAATTAAAGAAAAATATTCAGCTTTTTCGGTGTCCAATTAATCTGCTTATAATGAAGTCTTTACCTATAGACATAAAGTTGAAATTACCTCAGCACAGCGCGGCCTCTATATCAGATTTGGCAAAAGTTTCTGGTGGAAATTTATTGAATGCGTTATCTTTATTTCACGTTAGTTAATCTCGATAGAGTTTGTTCGCAGTGTTCGTGGAAATTCGGTTGTTTTTACCAGAATTGGGCTTCGTTAGTATAGATTATAAATTTATGTGGCCGATCTGATATGAACTAAATTGGTTGGCGGGAAAATGCTGAAAAAAATCCCGTGTCGCTTGTCTCTCTAATGAATTGATTAGATTTGTAGGGTTGTACCTTGTTGAAACAGATTTATTTGTAAAGGTGAGTACGTTGAGGCTGGCTTTTATATATATATTTAGGTCTGCAATTGACCTTACGCCTCTCCAAATGTTCATGGGCGGTGGTAGCGCTTACCATCAGGCGACCCACCAGCTT
>NC_052128.1:1062805-1068094 GCF_012273895.1 Zerene cesonia | reverse complement strand
CTCCAAATGTTCATGGGCGGTGGTAGCGCTTACCATCAGGCGACCCACCAGCTTCATTGCCGACTATGACATAAAAAATAAAAACAATGTATATATATATAAAATTCAAAGGTGACTGACTGACTGACATTTAGTGATTTATCAATGCACAACCTAAACCACTGGCTGGATGGGGCTGAAATTTGGAATGCAGATAGATGTGATGACGTAGGCATCCGCTAAGAAATGTTTTTGATAAATTCTAGCTACAATATTAATAACAGATATTATTGATGTGAAGGGAGAAGCCCCGGTTTGTCTTGCAATATATCGCTGATAACTAGGGTGTCATGTTAATAAATAACTTAGTTTAAAAAAAAAACTAAACTACATTTACAAAACAGTGGCTACCCTACAGATAACATACATACAAACATTGAGAAATCTGTACAAAGAGGAAACATCGTTTGTTCTTTGTTTATACCAAATAGTTTCCTTAAAGCTTGACCGATTTTGAAAATTTCTCCATCTTTACAAAACTATATTATTCCTTGTATATTTCAACTTTTCTTATTTTAAATCCGCAAATATTTAGTCTAGATTAACTATCAAAATGTATTCCCTGCAATTCTAAGCTAGGAAACTAAAGGCATAGCATATCGCGATAAGTCCCTGGTTGAAATAAAGAGCTATAAAGTGGAGATAGGTGATTTGGAAAGCGGCCAGGGTCACGGGTTCATCTGAGCGTGCAAAGATTTGGCAAGCCTCTTGTGGAGTCCGTGCAGTCGCTTGATGTATTGCTCCCAGATGGTAGACTTTTTAGTTTGCTGACAGCTATTTTCGACCAAAACTAAAAATAATTAATATTTTTTTTCATAAAATGTACAGTATGCACAAAATATGGACCCCTGACTCCTAATATATAGCTGTCACTGTTTGTAGAGGGTGCTATCCCTATAATATACAAGTGTGTGATATTTTTATCTTATAAACCATACAGTATATGTTATAGTCTATGAAACTTGATTTTTAAATAGCTTAATAATTTTTCTAAAGGTTATTATTATAATATACCATACCATAAAATAATACCATCATCCCCCAATCTGGCCAAGCGAGCACATTTGCCAACCTTTGATTCTTCACGATGTCTTCTATCACCCTTCGTTGAATTTCATTTAGTTTTTCTGGCTTATTATTTCTTAAATTCCACCATCCTAGCATAAACATCGCTACCCGTTTATAACTGCGTTTAAAACCAATTCGTATCACACAGTTGAAAAGCGCTAAAAGCTTTAAAAATTACACATTTCAAAAGTCAAATAATCAGATTACGCTCGCCAATCCGCGTTTCAAGACCACTGAATATTGCAAATTGATATGGATCGGCCGTAATACACTTACTGCAGTGTGTAATTGAATTGATTTCGTTTCTACCACGGCTTCCATACTGCCATGTTTGCCGTTTAATCATTTCCATACTAATAAAACTACAGAGTTCCTTTGAACGTGCTGATCTCAGGAACTACTAGACCGATTTGTAGGATGTCTATGTTATTCTTGAGTATAGGCTCTGTTGTTCCACGGGCGAAGCCGGGGCTGACAGCTGATAAGTGTAGATTAAGCTTATCAGGTCCAGTGTCTCGATAGTATTGCTAACTAGAAATTAAATTAATACTATGCCTGTTTAGAAAATAACCATATAATCTCAATATTTGGGTATTCTTTACAAAGTTCAATAAGACAAATGAAGAAGAAATTCGATATAAAGTTACTTCATCATCATCATCATCATTTTTGCTAACCACTGCTGGATATAGGCCTCTCCTAAGGCATGCCACTGAGCCCGGTCGGTAGGTCTTTATTGCCAATTGTTACAAAGTTACTTAAAATATCTCAATTCGTTTCGGGTTAAAGGTATTTGACCACGAATGATATATCCCGAGCTAGGTTGTTAAACAGAGCTAATACTCTAATTGAACAAATTATTTTTAATAATATTTTCATATATTTAATAATATTTTTGGGGCCTCTAAATGACAAACAAGATATTTTTTAAAAACCTCTGCACATCACATAATACAACTCGAATTTCATTAAAAAAAAGCCCTGCATAGATGCAAATAAAATTATTTTTTAACATCATTCCGAATTTGCAATATATTTTGTGTTCATATTCAATTTGTTTTTGGATGTTTCAGTATGCTTGGGATAACATACACATGTAATTTATTAGGAGAACGATAAAATGTATTCAAGTAACTATCTTCCGACGCATCTCTTTATGTACCGTTTTTCTAATAATGTAAAGGAGTTTTAAAAATAAGGGGGTTTAAAAATAAGCAGTTTTTGCCCGTGGCTTCGCACGCATTTCATTCGCTTTTGTTTAATATAACATGTACGTATTATTTATAAATTATACGTATATATCACGCCATTATCTATAAATTATATGTATATGTCAGAACACATACTTATATGTTTCCATTATGAATTACTATGTAATAGAACTGGAACTGCTCTACAGTGTCGCAAACCAATTTCCACAAAACAGAAGAAACGATTTAAAGGGCCTCAGTTATGTTACAGAGGCCCCAAAATGAGACCCTGTGGTCAATCGCACGTAATACAATTACGCTCCCACAGGACTGGGCTTTCAATGTTTCCTGGGTTATTAGATCACAGAGGGCTAACCCGCCGCATGAAAGATACAATTTTTAACTCATTTATCTATCTGGTATATGCTTGATATTGTTTATATGATATTACGATGTTATTTTCATTGAATATAACGAAATATTATTATAAAACAACTACAACAGACTAGTGGACAGGTAATTTGACATGTTTGGTGAAATTTTATAAGTTAATTTATACAAATAATTGTATTGATATGGAGTTTTATACATATTAGTATTTTCAGTTTCTTAGGCTTTTAAATTCTTAATGCTTAAATTTTTCATGAACGAAGCTAAGTGATCTATTGAATATTAAATAAAGTTAGAATTATTTTGTTTATGTAATAATTAAATAATCATAATTCAGTTATCGGTTTTGATTATTAAAGCAGGGGTTATCCTATTAATATTATAAATGCGAAAGTTTGTAATTATGGATTTATGGATGTTTGTTACTCTTTCACGTAAAAACTACTCAACCAATTGCAATGAAATTTGGTACGTAGACAGCTGGATAACTGGAATAACATATAGGCAACTTTCTATTCCGATATTCCTACGGGATACGGACTTACGCGGGTGAAACCGCGGGGCACAGCTAGTATCCAATATATAGTTAATTTTTGTTAGTTAACGAATCTAGAATAAAATAGAATTTAAATGAAATTTCGATAAATTTCAAATAAATACATCACTAGCCTAGCTATCTCAATGAATTCCTAGACTTAACAAACGAGCTACGGTAAACGGCTGTTAGCGAAAGGCAGTAGTCGCAGTGAATGATTGATACAGTACAGTTGGGATGTTTGCCCATTACCTTATATAACTCTTTAGTGGTGTGCGAATACATGTCGATAAAAGTTTTATATAAAGTAGTGATTAACATTTTAATATTTTATGGTTAAATATACTTCAGACTAATATTATAAATGTGAAAATTTGTTTGTTTGGATGTTTGTCCGTCAATCACGCTGAATCTACTGAACAGATTTTGATGAAATTTGGTATACAGAGTATGAGCTGGCTTGGGTGAATGGATACCTTTTATTACAATTAATTGCTTACTTCGGATAAAACAGGAATCTTGATATCCGGGCGGAGCCGGGACGAGCGTCTATTAGCTAATAAATTATATAAATTGCAATATATTCTATTCGCGTATATTATTATAACAAACGTATTTATAAACCTCCATGGTAATGTTGAAGTTTTATTAGTCTATTAATATTAAATGGTACATATATACAAGCAAATGTATTAAAAATATGTATTAACTTTTGATTACACATTCAAACGAAATAAATGTGTTTGTTTCTTACATCTACCTTATAACTATAATTATACTTTTAATGTTTCAGCGAAGTTATGACAATATACAATAACATTGTTTTATTGCCTTGAAGTTATCATCGAGTCTTTTATACAATTGTCGGTAATTAATTTAATTTAATTAATTATTGTAATTTATACCACTCATCCTATTTATTTCTAGTATTTAATAAACATTGCTTTAATAGCCTTAATATATTTGTCTGTAATTAGCATTGCGTTTGATGTTTGTTTATTAAAATAATATATGTCTATATTGTGTGATTAAATCATAAATTAAGACATTCAATTAGTCACAATAAAGACATATATTTATATAAAAAACATAATCAAAGAAGTTAGTTTGCCAAGTAATCGATAGATGATAAGATCTTATAAGTTTCAATGTGAATTTATTAATAATATTTCGATAAAAACATTTTCGATTACATATCGATAAAACACATCCATCACTAGGACTCATACTTGCAATTTACCAAAGTAGGCTTTCATTTATGTAACGCTTTATCTAAGGCCTGCCTTACCCGGTAACCTACCTGAATTCATGATCAAATATACGATTGTATATTGTTATATCCATTGTTTTGGAAGCATTGTTCGCGTTTTGTTAAATTGTTTTCGACTCGAGCGGCGTAATTCTGTTGGATGTTGGGCAATAGTGTTGGGCTGTATCGATATTTTGCGAATTTATTAAGGTGTAAAATTTTTAAGGTATCATATTTTTATGCTCAGTTGTATTATTTAGCCTTCAATTATGTATGCGTGTGCCTATTGGCATCTAATTGAACAGTCATTGATAATCTTTTCTTATATAGTCATACGGCACTATTTGTATGCAAATGTGTTATTAAATTAAAATTAAAAAAAATTAAATTAAAATATCTTTATTACTTTAAGATAGACATAAAAATCAAAAATAATACGCACGTGTCCAAGGTTCTTAAAGTTAAAAGTTAATTTACAAATGTGAGTTCATTGGATCCCGCACTAGGCAGTGCCTGTCCTGCGGGACCATAAACGAGTAACATTAATAATTATAAAATTTCATAGCGGCGACAATTTCGTGTCTATTATTTAAAAAATCTATAAATAAATACACACAAAACAAAATTTCATGCAAATTAAAAATTAAAATTAAACTGAGGTAATTAAATAACAAACTCAAAAAAAAAATAAAATAAAAAAAAAAAAGGTACAAGATTAATGTCAAATTACAATTCATAGCTGTGGTAACAATTTTTATGATTTAAAATAAATAAAATAAACTCATGCAATATTTCAAGGGCCTGTCTCATACATATTA
>NC_052128.1:1013822-1061805 GCF_012273895.1 Zerene cesonia | reverse complement strand
GTTATAAGTTTACTATATCTGTGTAGGTATATTTAAGCTTGTGTGGGTTGAAAGATGTCCAGTTTTTAATATAGTCTTGAAAGAGAAGATAAAGTGAGTGTTGGACAATATAAATTGGCTTTTAGTGGTAGTTTTGGTAGAATTTTCTATACTAAGTACTATGTTTTTGTGGATGTTCTTAAAGTTATAGTTATACTTGTTTTATAACGGTTAATTTTATGGCGACGACAACTCGTCTTGTTAGAGTAGTTATCGTTTGAAAATCTGGGCTTACTATTAAGTTTATTTGTGCTGTCCGCGCCGTCCTTCGCGTGGTACCCGAGTAAAAATTTGCCTCTTTGTAAATCCAGTATAGTCTATCTTTGTACCATATTTCATACAGATAACAAATATCCATATATCCATCCGTACTTATGAACTTTCGCGTATATATTAGTAGGATTGAATCTAAAGCATCGACTTAACACACATTATAAATCCTCAACTCTTAATAGTTCACATAAACCTCAATTTGAAGGTAAAATAAACTGAAAAGAGCATTTCCTATTTATTTAGCTTTCGTAAAAAACAAGTCTGCAATTACAGTCTTATTAGTGTTTCTAAAATTTTCGTTGCAATTCCAATTTCGTTTGTAAGTTTCAGGTAAGTTTATATTTGAAAGAAAGAAAGAAAGAAAGAAAATATGTTTATTATGACACATACAGGTAAATATAACAAAGTAATAAATATAGTTAAAATATATATGTGCCTTAATTAGGCCCGCCACTCAGTGTCAGTACACTGATTTTCAGTGGATGCCTTATGCCTTATTGACAGCGGATGTGTTCATGCTCAAACTATTAAATTTATGAATGTTTTGTTAAATATAATACATGTATATTTATAATACGTGTGTAAATAATAATAATGATATACAATATTTATAAATGCACATATAGTTGAATATACATAATATTTACATATAGATAGAATATATTTTTAATAATAAAGATACAAACAATATAAGATATCATGAATAAATACCTACTTATTATATAATATACTAAGATAACTAAACAATGGGGGGGGGAGGGGGAGGTTAAGACTGTTGGCGCTTTTGAAAGTCCAGAACGTTGAAGCGTTCTTCATTAGTTTGCAGTCCAGTTAATTTATTCCAATTGGATGTTCAACAAATTTAGTTCTTGGTTTTCTATTTAGTGGCCATTTTGATTTTCCCGTTTCGTACGGAACTTAGCGCGGCAAATTGTGTTGTTTTTATGTCGTGTCGTGTGATACGAATGTTATGTTAAATTGTGTTGTTGTAGTTCCGTAACCAAAAAGTAATAAAGAATGGTGTTTTTTTTTATGCCATAAGCGGGTTCGCCTGATGGTAAGCGATCAACACCGCCCATAAACATTAGCAGAAGCCTCTGTGAATGCGTTGCTCGATTTTAAGAGAAAAGGGGTAAGAAACGGATTAATGACTGGAGAGGACTGGGAAGGGTGAGGAAAAGGAAAAGGGCTGCCTCACTCACCGTACGAAACACGGTAGCATGCTACTATTTCACGCCGGTTATCCGTAAAACCCTATAATAAGACTTCGCTGTCATAACCGAAACAACATATAATAAAACTTCAAGGTTAAGCAACGGTAGTGGCGGTCACAAATTGGATGTGTGACAAATTTTTTGCAGTTGCTTGTTAGGTGTTTGTCTAACTGTGCAATATTACGATAGTAAATAACGGTAGCTCAACATTAATTACATTTAGTACATTAAAAAAACATTCCTTATATTCCTAGCAACAACTTTTTAGTCACATATTTGTACTAAATTTCATTAAAATCGGTTCAGTGATGTAGGCGTGAGGAAAAGCCAATCAATTACTTTGACATTAATTATAGTAGCTATAAACGAATACGTATAGCGTTGCTCAATATCGCGAAAATTACCCCTTATACCCCTACAAATGAAAGTCGAAAGATATTGCGACGTAAAACAAACGAATTTGCCCCTTGTCATTTTTCATGCAGCCACAGACCATTTATATTGGAGTCGAATCACCCCTTGCGCAACGTAATTATATACTTACGATGAAATAAGGAAGAGAAGGCAGATAATTTATTTTAAACTAGCTGCGCCCCGCGGTTTCACCCGTATAAGTCCGTATCCCGTAGGAATATCGGGATAAAAAGTTGCCTATATGTTAATCCAGTTGTCCAGCTGTCTACGTACTAAATTTCATTGCAATCGGTTCAACGAGCAACGAACACACACACATCCATCCTTACAAACTTTCGTATTTATAATATTATTAGCTGTTGCCTGCAGCTTCGCCCGCGTGGTCTTAATAAATTTTCATGGTACAAACTTTCATCCCCTACTCTATCCTCTTGGGGGTAGAATTTATCTTTTTTTTCTAGAGGATTCCTACGTCTTAACTTCTATCTGCATGCCAAATTTCAGACTGATCCATCCAGTGATTTGGGTTGTGCGTTGATAGATCACAATGTCAGTAAGCCACTTTTGAGTTATACATATGTATTTAGATGGAAGAAATTTTTGGTGTATGTAGGTTATCTAATCTAATTTGAAGTTAGTAATTAGTCCATACAGTCGTTCAAGGGCGCTTGCGTTGTACGACTGGATGAATAACTAAGTATTTAAGTATTTTGGTAGTTGTTGTAGTATTCAATTGTGCGGGGTCTAAGGGCTTAGACGTGGAAAGTGCAAGCCCGATTTGCATACGCCATGTCACTCGGGACACTATTTAGGGGTTACCGCGCACATAATGGTTTGTGTATTTTATAATTTGTCTATGATCAAAAGATATGATATCTCGTTGCAAAACTAGTTCATTATTACTTGTGCTGTGATAGTCTGCAAATCGTCATCCTTTGCTTCCTAGGATATGTACGTTTAACTCTTAAGGTAGTGTATATTGACATCAGAGGTAGATAATTTTTTTTTAGATTTCTTCTAAGAATGTAGGGTTGTTTGTTGGTTCTGTTAATCTTTCAAAGACAATAGAATTAATGCATCAGTTATTCATGAAAAATAAGGAAAGCGCGTTTATATTAACATTTATAACGTTATCCAGAAACTTTGCGTTGTTAGCGAACTCGTTATCAGGCCGGTTCCGAGAATCGCTTATTACGCATCCGCACCACGCAATTCATAAGATTACAGCGTTTTATTAAATGAAATCCTAATATCCTACTAATATTATAAATGCGAAATTTTGTAAGGATGTGTGTGTGTTTGCTGCTGTTTCACGCAAAAACTTCTGAACCGATTGCAATGAAATTTGGTACGTAGACAGCTGGACAATTGGAATAACATATAGCTTTTAATCCCGATATTCCTATGTGATACGCGATACTTACGCGGGTGAAACCGCGGGGCGCAGCTAGTACTTTATAAGCACTTGGTCTCACCGTCTCCACGCGGGTTGAAATCAAAATATGTACGTATGTTCTTGTGTGACACGTGGTGTATACAAGCTTCTTTTGTATCTAAGGTACTAGCCTACCGCCCGCGGTTCCGCCCGCGTGTTAACAGGAAAAAAGCATAATTACCGGTAATCGAACCCAGGATCTCTTGGTTCGAAATCCACGCGTTAACCACTGTAGCAAGGAGGCGATCACAGGAGAAATATATTGGTATAAAAACTGATAAGAAATGTTATTAGCCATCTCGCTCTCTCCTCCATTTCGCGCCATAACCCGCCGACTTTCGGCTTATCACACTTCGGTACTTCAGTACTAGTCCCTCATGTATTGTGGAGGCCTATTACTGCCCTCATATTGAGTGAACCCTTATGTTAACTTGATAACTAACTTGCGTCCATATCTCGTATAACTGTGTGTAGAAATTGTTTTAGTTACGACAATTTCATCATCCACTCTAACGTGTTAAGGTCTATTTTCGCGTGGAGTTATTCTTTTCAGATTCTTCTTTATACGAATTTATATGTTGGTCAAAATTTATTCTGTTTAGCGACAGACGTGAAAATGTTGTGAACAGCTGATGAATTTATTTTTGCATTTGTAATAATTGTATTGATCATAAAGACGGTAGGAATTTAAGATAAACAATTAGGCAACTAATATATTTCTACTCACCCCATATATGTTCCCACTGCTGGGACACAGGCCTCCTATGGGGGTTCAGGCCATAATCCACCACGCTGGCCGAGTTCGGGTTGGCAGATGTCACATGTCGTCGAACTTTTATTTCTCCGACATGCCGATTTTCTCACGATGTTTTCCTTCACCGTTTCGAGGGATGGTAATGTTATCCACATGTGCAGAAAAATTTAAGAATCAATTTTATTTTCTGCACGCTCACCCGGCCTCGAACCCCCGACTTATCGATTTTGAAGTCGAAGGTCCTTACCACTGAGCCACTAATGCTTGCAATATTATGAATTTTTAAATACACAAAACATTGGGTAAAATCCCTTTGGGTACCCTAAAAATGATACAACAGTAATGTAATATTCTTAAATATTATATAAGCCAAGTAAAAACAATAAAATTAACTTTGCATTAGACGCGGATAGTAAGATTATTTTTAATTACCCCAGTAGTAGTTTGTCATCAAAACTTTATGCAGCGGGTCTTAGTCCGTAAATTCAGTTTTAATCTCGGTACAAAAGCTTCTTACGGGATATTTGTGTATGTCAGTTTTATGACGTCATTTCCTGGAATAAATTGCGAAGAGGCATTAGCGAGTTTTATAATCTGTCCAAGATTTATAAGTAGGCGCTCGTAACGTTAGAAAGGTCTGGGTTGAGGTCTCCATAGACTAATATACGATGTTGTCTGTGATATAAAATGTAATTATAAAAATTATTAATTTTCCCTAAACCAGAGCTCTGCAAACAAATCGTTAGTAAACATAGGTGTGTGTTTGGATGTATGTTTGTGTGATAAATGAGTATACTAAAATAATTATATTTTTTAGTTTTTAAATTTACAATTAACGTTTTTTTGGTGGAATGGCAGTAGAGTCAACTATACGTAGATATTATTAATAAAAAAGTTTTATGGGTACATTTGAGTATCTATTGAATTATGAACTATTGAAATATTGCAATATTCAGTTAGTATTTGAGACGTACCTTATTTCATGCACAATAAGGTCTAAACTAACAAAATGGTAAATTTGTCAAAGGCCATGTCATACATTTCAATACTTTTTAATATACAATCATAATTCCTTGCAATTACACAAACAGCCAATAAGTAAATTCTTTATTTTACAAAATAATTAACTTCTACATAATTTAACAGATAAAAATCACTACTGAATTAACAAATCTTCACAGAATAATTTGTCATTCCGAGATTTAAAGTTGAAGGTGCGACAGCGAAAAAGTAACGAGGGATTTTTCGCCCTTAATTTAGTAACTCACAAGACAAACGTGCGTAATAAATCTCGGTGATCATTCGAGAAAAATCTAGAAGCTTCGAGAACACTTGAGCTGCGTAATTTGCGAGATTATTAAATTGTTTAATGACGATTGTCGCCGGGGCTCAATTTCTTGTAAGAATTGTTCTATCACTTTTACTTTATTATGATTAGTTTTAATTTATTTATGCAGTAATCTCTTCTCTTATTTAAATAATAATAAATATAAATGAAAAGCAAAACATAAATTATACTTACACGTGACACAAAATCTTTCCATATTAATTTAACACTAACCGTTTGTCCCGGTTTCGGCTAACCTCACAAATAAATAAAATTGTATAGCCCTAATTTGTTTCGAAATGAAATTAAAAAATGTAGTTGCTCTGTGGTGAATTTATAAAATTGGTCAGATATTTCTGTGTTATCGACACAAAAAAACAAAAAATTAAATCCACCTTTATGTGATATGATGGTGTACCTTACCATATACACAAACCATCCACAGACAAAACACCACTAACAAAATACTTTCTTAATATCAAATGTCATATTTGTCGTCAAATAAAGATCAAGTGTGAGGTCAAATAATTTTTGGCGCGAATCCAGCGTCGGTGATTTGATGTCCACAGATCATCATATGTCATCTTGACAATTGAATTAATTCTACGACGCCATCTTTTTTTGCGATGGAGCAAATACCCGGGGTATTCGCTTTATTTCGAAAGTTAGTTCTTATGGGTGGATATACAGATGTGGAAATAATTGAATCGGTACTACGAAATAGTTTCAATTAAGGGACAGTTCAACAATTTTTGTTATATGTTTTTTTCATAATTATAAAACTTATACAAACACTAGCTGCGCTCCGCGGTTTTACCCGCGCAAGTCCGCATCTCGTAGGAATATCGGGATAAAAGTTACTTACATGTTATTCCATTTGTCCAGCTATCTACGTACCAAATTTCATTGCAATCGTTTCAGCAGTTTTTGCGTGAAAGAGCAACAAACACACACAAATCCTTACAAACAAAGTAGGATAGGATATTTTCAGATGAAGTGTGTAATAAAGACCATACTTTTGAGGCATCCCCTTCGTGTATAAATTTATTTGAAATTAAGTTTATAGAAGTCTACTGTATAGATTATGAGTGCACCGGTCTACATGCATGTGACGGGTTCCGGATTCAATCCTAGTAGAGACCAACAAAGAGTTGGCAATAGGCACGTTTTATATTATTTACCTCGTTGTTCTCCTTTTCTTTATCCCTTTATCTATCCTTTCCTTATGCCTTATCCATTAAAACTGGGCAACGCATTTGAAGAGGCCCTACCTTTACAAATGTTAATGCATATTTTGTCTTATTTGTCTGGTAGATACATAGATCTGCAATACTCTTAAATGCATCGTCCACTTGATCGTATAGAAAACCGATGAGTGAAACAGTATATAGCCTACAATAGCGACACATCTCTTAATAAACGGTAAACAGCAAAGTATTTCACGTGTATTTCACTATATAAACTTCGTTATTTTAGCACGACGTACGGATTGCAGCACGTTTGCTGACGAATTTAAAAACGTACTTAACCATTTTAAACTCGGCCAACTTTGGTTCGAAATTCAAGTTCCGTCCAATTATTAAAAATAAAATAAAACGTGACAGTTTGAAGACTTGTAAGCTCATATTATTTAGTTATAATTTAAATTCCATTATATCATTGAAACTGAATTTCATGACAGTCTATCTTCACTAGCCCTTTTTTTTTTATAGTGGAGAATGCTCATGCATACCCACGGCCTTCGGGGAAAGACCGCGGGTTATGTCGGACTCCTACTGCCTATATGCCATAGGCAGTAGACCTATCGACTAAACTCCACTGTGTACGGAACACAGTGGAGTTTAGTCGGTAGGTCTACCACTCACCACGTTAGCCGAGGTCGTGGGAACTCTTCGAGAAATCGTCCACGACCATCTTCACTAGCCCTACACTATACAATCTGTCAAAGAAATACATATGTATCTATACTTAAAGAATACAACCCTCTAGCTACAGATAGTATATATATTATCTATGGTATTAGTTATACTAAGTATATAATATAATAAAGCTACCTCTGACGCAGTTGAATTCTACCTATTTAGATAAATTCCTCAGTAGAAAATTCAATAATCATTAATAAACAAGCAAACTACGAGACGGTCGTAAATAAATCACCCCCATCGCTTCAATAACGGAAAAATTAGTTTAATACAATCCAGTTAATCCCTAACGATCGCTGAACAATAAAAATTGTAAACGCGTCTTGAATGGCGCGAAAATCCTTTATATTAGAAAATTTAACGTTTTGATAAATAGCCGGCTGTCAGGCCATAAATCAGACGAAATAACCGGGTTTCTATTAGCCAGCTAATGCTTTGTGAACGTACTTCTGTTAATAGATTAGTTGCTTGCATTGTGGAAGAAGCATCCTGTATATGTATTGATTCCATTGTTGTTTTATTGATAATTCTTTTAGCCTATTTATCACTACATAGTATAAAACAAAGTCGCTTTGCGCCGGCTGTGTGCATGTATGTTTTGATGGTTTTTTTTATAGACAGAGTGATTCAATTAAAAGGTTTATATGTAAAATAGAATAAAATATGGGGAGAAAGAGGTTTTACTCCGAATATAACACGTGCAAAACCGCGGGTAAAAGCCCGTATATTATATAAGACATATAATAAGACACTGATAGCATATTTAACACACTTTTCAAATATATCAAATGTTTATAAGATATCTTTATTCAATGGAAACGATAGCATTGTAACGATCTGTAAAACACACACGAAGTTTCACGTAACATTAATCCGCTCTGTATTACATAATGCCCCGTAATTCCTACACATTCGATAATAGCACAAATACTCCTAACCTTGGAAGTTAGCAAACGACTAATTTATTCAGAGCACGATCCGTCAAATCTCCAAAATTAAACACGTAACTTAGGTTTGAATTCGCTACCATCAGTCAGGCTAAATCTGAGATCAAGAGAGTCCCTTGACAAGACGAATGATCGTAAGTTTACGCCACGGTGACGCGGAATTGTAAGTGACGTTAGACACTCTCAGTCTGCTAAAGCCATGCTGGAAAACAATATAGTACGGCTAATGGATAAGATAAGAACGGTGGTGGTTCAGTGTTAAGGGTCTCGGATTTTAATCAAAAAGTCGCCGCTTCGACCGCACGAGCAAGCAAGAAATAAACGGATTTTTCAATTCATCTGCGTATATGGGTAATATCACTGCTTAAAACGGTGAAGGAAAAAATCGTGAAGATACGGGCATGTCGAAAAATCAAAAAGTTCGACGACATAACATGCCAACTGCCTATTCGCACTTGGTCTACGTGGTGGATTACTGGAGTGGGAACATTGTACATGGGAAGAACTATCGACCTTACTCTTATTCAAAAATCCCAATTTTTTGCGTATTAATAATATAAACATATTTTATCTTCATAACAAATTATTAATATATTTATAAATATGTCTTCCACTCAAGAAAATAAACTCGTTTGTCTATTTATATTTTAACTGAGTGGGCATAATTTAGAAACAAAAAACAGAAATGAATTAGTTAAAACTAATGATACGTAGTTAGTACGTTTACAAAAAAAAAAATAATAATAATCAGGCTTATAATGACTATGTGCAATTGACGATATTTTTTATATAATAATAAACACCAATCGATACAATATTAACAGCTTTTAGCGCGACAGTTTACCAATATAAAATCCATCATTGTTACGATAGAATTCAGTACGCAAACGTGTCTTCAGAACAGCGTAAAATACCTCAATCTACAGTGTGTCGGAAATTCGGAATCATCTCAGTTTCAGAGATTTCTTCGTCGATTGCCAATTTGTCCCGTGTCAAAGTCGGAGCTCGGTTCGCCTCCTACAATCCCTTTGATTGGTGTTTCTATTTGATCTTAAATTTAACGTGTTGGAACTGATAAAGCATGGGAGTGGAACATTTGTTCTGACTCGAGTTACTATGAGATAATATTTCGAGTTGTTGAATATCTTTTGAGTATCAATTTGGAATGTCAATAGAATCGAATTTGTTTATCCATAAAATTGCTATAAATTGTTATAGTTTAAATATAAAATATAGCTCCAAATTTATGTTTAATTGATAAATCAATTTGGTATTAATAGAATTATTTATGTTCGGCAGTAATTTTGTTTTTCAGATGAAGAATATATTTTTTATTTGTATTTTTATGAATTATATAAAATGTAATCATTATTCATGAATAAAAAATTGTAATTTCATGCCTACTAATAGAGGCGATTTTCTTTAAATTTCACTTACAAGAAGCATTTTGCGAGCTGGCCCAATTCGTGTCGAAGCGTGCTCCACTCTCACACTCAAAACACTTAAATAAACAACGCGTATTTCTATACAGTTGTATTTATTATTCTTATCTCGTTCCTGTTAGATCCCTAACGAGTCGCTAAAAGTTTATATTTACCCCCTTCATTTAAATTCCCCGAGTACGATAGCCCGAAAATAATTAACTGTGAAGAATTAAGTTTTTGGACGAAGTCTTGGGAGTAATGGCTTCGAAAAGGCTTTATTGCGATAAATTGCTATTGGGAAGGAAGCAAAATTATCCTCATTTGAAAACGTTGCACGTAACAATGTTAAACATTCGGATATTAAAGAATTTTTAACGGAATTAAAGCGGTTTATTAATTATCACGCATCTCCATTTTGTATTATATTTGAAACTACGTTCAGTCTTTTATATGAACTAAATGTATTCGTTTTGCACCTATTTGTATTAACAGTGAGGACCAATATAAATAAATGTTATTTTAGTAATTTCATTTTACTATAATTCGCTTTTGGTAAAACTCAAACAATTACCTACACCTGTAATTATATGGAAATAAATTAAATATGTAAAATTATCAGTATGAGTACATTTATTTTAATGGTTATTACTTTATTAATGTAATTATTAAACTAATTAACTTTCTGCAATCGCTACTTTAATATTATAAATGCGAATGTAACTCTGACTGTCTCTTCTTCCCTAAATCATTGATTCAATTTAGATGAAATGTGGTACTGAGATAGCTTGAATCCCGAGAAAGAACATAGCAGATACATTTATCCCTGAATTCCCACAGACAGAAACTATGCAAATAAAAGCGGGAACGGGAAGCTGATGTCTATTTTTTCTTAGTCTATGGCATCAAAGTCGCAATTGGAATAGTAGTCATAAAAAATCCTAAAATTCCAATCAATCTAACAATTTAAAAGTCTTCGCAGTCATATTAATACATAACTTCTAAAATATGTTTAAGTACAGTGAAATCTGATGTTATTCTAAAAACATACTGCATTATTCAGACATTTACAGGAACATCGGTAAATGCTTGAAGAAACAATACAAAGACATAACCTATAGTAGTATATAAAATATTATTTTAATTGGTATAATTTTAAAATAGCTTAGTATTGTAATGTCAAAAGTAAATCAGAATTATGGCAACATTGAATATCGAAAGAAAACCCAACGAAAGCTAAACAGTGTGAAAAGAACTGAAAAACGACCGCAAACTGGAACCGAATTTTCCATGTAAAAATACTTCAAACGCGCTACTGGTTTCGTAAAATGAAGCCAAAATCGGAATAAGAGGTGAAAAATCGTGAAAAAAATATATTAAAACCGAAACCTTTGTTGGTAAACCATTGTTTACTGACAGCGGTGGAAAATACCTTAAACTGAAATATTTTAAATTTCATCCATCTTGTCGTTGGCGATAGCTGAAATTCAATATGGATTATTAAAAATATATTGGACGTGTATTTTTAAAGATAAAATAAAATTTGTTCTTTATAGTTATTTCGTTAATGAGCGCTGAGCGCTGTGTTACAGTATTTAATAAGACGCATTATTATAGGTTGTGCTTTATTATTTTAAATCTGAAATTTTGTAGGTAATTGTTTTCCTGCAAAAAGCTATGGAATTGTTCGGATATTCGAGATTTTATGCTTAATTCGGAACAGTAGCCTAATAATTATGGATATATATTTCGGATTCTGATTATGCAAATGAGGAATCCCTATCCTTTACATTGTTGATACTTTTTTTAAAGCTAGTAAATAAATATCTAACCTGACGGTTTTAATAGGATTCCACATCTGTTTTTCATTATCTAAGACTGTCTTTAAAAAGAACAAACAACCGTAAGGTCGATAAAATTAGATAAAATTAGATAAATTTGCCAATTGGATCATTTGTCGTTTTTCAAACAAGACTATTGCAAAAATAATGTGTATCGAGATCGAGGGGTCCTGGGTTCAATCCCAGGTGGGTTAAGGAAATTTTAAGAATTTTGTAGTTGTATTGTTTTTAATTTTATTTTTTTATTTCAATGCACGTTATGTTATAGTGTGAACGTTAACACTATACAAACGCTCTGAATGGCTGAATGAAATGATCTGGCATGAATCTTCCGGATACGTTTACCACTATTTCATTGGTTGACTTTTGTATTCTTTAACCAGTAAATTATTTTTGAATATAAAAAAGCAATATCTTATTAGATATAAATTCAAAACATAAAGGGGAAATAGGTTACACTCGGCTGAAGTGCGCCTTTGTACTGCAGAATATTAATTAAGTGGGTTACTCTTTGGAATAAAGCATGGTCAATTTAAGGTCAGTGCCTTTAAAAGCGATATATTTAATATGAATGTGAAAATCTCTTTATACAGATTAATGTTTCATTGAATTTTTTTTCAAACACTGCAAAGAAAATAACTTTTAACTTGTTTTTGTTTATAAAATAATAACTTTATCGCGCGGTTTCCTATAGATACTCGATTAAACTAGACTTTGATCTATCTCCGTGTCAAATTTCATCCTTATTCAATCGAACGTTCTCGTGTAATAGCGTGGCAATTAATCAAAGTACTAATAAATTCCGTTTTTTTATTGCTTTAATCCAGATTACCCTGTACGACGTTTTTAATTCATTTATGGGACAATGTATAGGCTTTTACAATAGAATTTCTCATAGTGTTCTCAAAGAGTTTAGTCGTGCTAATTAAAAACTTATATATCTGTATGGAAGATGAAAACCCATGGAATGTTGTGCCTTAAGAACCACAGGTCATTATTGTTATGTAAAAATAACATATTATGTAGAAATAAAAAGAATTTTTTAAAACAAAACTACAAAGTTCCTTGCCGGCTCTTTTCTGTAGAAACTGCTTCACGAACCGGTGGTAATAATAAAGCTGTGTTATGACGATTCAGACGTGATTTTGGAAGAGGTCTGAATGAATAAATAAATATTTGAGTTTGAGTTGTGCTTAGTGTTTATTTTTTTATAAGAATATAACTAGAACACTATTAACAATTACTTATTTTTTCAGGTGAATTCCACCTAACCAACTATCGCAAAAAGGTATGTAACGTCTTCAGTATTTTAGACAAATTCAATTGTCAAATATCTTTGTCTGAGTAATATAACATATTTATTGTCAAGCGTAATAAATTGATTCAAATTTCAAATTCAAATTTGTTTCTTAAATCAAACACTTAACCTAACCTTACAGTTAAGTACACCACGGTAGCAGTATAAATAGGCATCAAACAATGAAAGGTTGAAGACCAATATCTTTGCTAGGTTACGGAGTAACCTGTATTAAAGATATCAGTACCATATCATCATTGATATTTCAATTATATTTGTCAAGTTAATAAATTTTTGTGTTCCTTAAAAACGGGTATACGGGTATATTTTATGGAACACCTATTTTATATTGAAATAAATCCAATTGTATAATTGTACCACTTTAAGCAAGATAGAAGATTAGAACTTACCTCTTGTGTTTCTCAGTATATCTCACCAATAACATAGTATAATCATATGACGTCACTATCATAAAGACAATATAATATATGTATTCGTAAATTGTAATAATATATAAAACCATAGAAGTGCTGATTAACCATAACGCCAACAAATTATAATTTACACGTATCAACCACAAATAACCTTGTGTACTTGATAAGCGTATTACTATCCTTTTCCCACACATTATTAATTATATAACTGTCGCATTCACACAATTATTATTATATAACGCATTTATAATAAAAATAGTAACGGTACATATAAAATTATAAGTAAAAAGAAATATGGGAAAAAAAGTCAAATTCAAAAATATTTTTCTGAATCGCGCAAGTGATATTTTTTTAGCCGGTACGTATATAACACACGCGCCGCATTGACTCAGAGGGAGTCCGTTTCTACACAGGAATTCGGTACAAGGAGCGGATCCGTTCTAAATCCGCTCCCAAGTGAGTGCCTCCATTAAGTTGGACCCATACGCAATATTGTCATCAGATGGTCGGGTTTGGTGTTGCCCTGGAACCAGATGCAATATTCAGTGAAGGGACTGCTGTTGCGGTCAATATTGAGCCATGCCTGTGAATCCAGGTCATTATGAGGTTTAAATAGAGGAAAAATGTTCCCCAACACCACTGTAGTAGAAAATTTGACTCTCTTTTTGCTAGATTTATGACAAAATTAATGTTAACGTTTTGTTTTTTGTTGAGTGATTTATTGATTTTAAATATATGGAAAATAAAACGTTAGCAATGTTTTGTTTAATATGTAAGATTTAAGAGAAAAATAACTGTAAAACCCAAATATCTACTACATATAAAAACCATAAATCAGTTACATTAGTATTATTATAATATAATACTGATAAATAGAAAAAGCACAATCTATGACCGTTATAAAACTAGTTATTACGCAACACCCGATATGAACAAGGGTTTTAAAACAGGTTTTCACAAGACCATTGTTCGTTAATCCTATTCATCCAGGCATACGCAGCCCTGCGCAAGTAATAATAAAGCAAATTCAACATCTTTAAACTCTACCCGTTAGCATTACATTAAAATTATATCTTACTTCTATTCAGATAAAGTCTAAAACACAATTGCACGTTGGAAATTTTCTGAATCGCGCAAGTTAAGTTTTTTCACTTCCTACGGATATATACCGCGTATCGTTCGTATTAACAGGGAGTCCGTTTCTACAAAGGTAAATGGTTGCGGGATGGAGCCATGTTAAATTCGTCCCATCAAGCGTTCAAGCTCCAATTCATGCCCTATTGCGCCCCACGTGGTCTAGTGGTTTACGGCCGACATGGTCTGTACGGTCCTACATTCAGTGTCAAATGTTCAGGCTCAGTGCTCTCGAAGTACCGAGGTTAAATGCTCCTCAAATCCACTCTGTAGAAGATACGACTCTCTTTTTAGTATTTTCTTGTGTTTGATTTTACGCGAGTATTATACATTTAGAAATTAAAAACTTTTTAAAGGATTTGAACGCGATTTATTAATTATATTGCTGACTGAGACTTACAGTCTCCGCGTAACCACGCTCGCTCTAAAGTGTTCGAAACGTTGGGTTAATAATATAATGAATAAATCGCCTTTAAATCCGTTAAAAAGTTTTTAATTTCTAGACTCTCTTTTTGTTTTATAGGCCGCGGCGATATAAACATTCAATTCATCTTATGTGATGGAGATATATATAGGGCCGGTTTCGCAGATCCTTAAAGGTTTCGTTTTTTATTCGTATTATAAGTGTGATATATGGGTACGGACTACAAGTAATGTATTTTTATATTAAAGTAATAGATTTGCTCATAGATTAAAAATATATAAGATCATATAAATAAGAAATGCAGAAGCTTCTGCATTCGTTACCTAAAATGATTTTTTCTTTGAACGCTGGTACCTCCCGTATGGTGCCATTAAATTATGTGTTTTGACAATTTCGAAGGAAAGCTTAGTGAACAATTATTATTTCCGGAAAAATATTAACGGCGCTGTTAGTATGTACGACTCATAAAAAGCGAAGTACCGTGTCCCCTACTGGGGTATGGGACAGATGATATACGTCTGTTTCACTGATCGATTTTCTTTATGGACAAGTAGGTGATCAGCCTCCTGTGTCCTGCCAGACCGAGACATTTTTTTTTGCGTCTCTACCGGGAATCGAACCCAGGACCCCTCGGTTCTAAGCTCACGCGCTAACCACTGTACCAAGGAGGCGGTCATGTACGACTCATACGGTGGTATAATTCACACTGACTAAAGCTATAATCACACACTGGGCTCTCGTCATTTCGCAGCTGCCGTTACAAATGGGGTTATCTAGGGTTAATAGTATCTTCCTGTTATAAATATGGCGTATGGGACATAACTCAGTGACACCCACTCAGGATGTTTGTACAATCAATCATTGATAGTCACTCGATGATATTCTTCATTCACATTAAATTTGTTTTTTTATTGTGATAAATGTTGCTTAGACACCCACGGCCCTCAGGGGATAATCCGTGGGTTATGTCGGATTCCTACCAACTAATACCCCTCTTTCACAACAAGGTCATGGGTCCGTCTTAACATTTCCGCGACCACATGATGCCTAAAATAAATGCACTAGGTAAATGCTCGGATGTACGAGTATGTAAAAAGCCCAATATGGTTGAGGACTTTAATAGGATGCAACAGTAACCCTCTTTGTTTATTTGCTGTGCTCTCTTAACAATATGCTCAGAGGCGCAATGGTTAAGGCCTCTGATTTGAAATAAAAGGAAAGGGATTCAAAAAGATAAATTGATTTGTCAAATTGTTTACACGTTGAGAAATTGTTTAAGAATAGTAATATTTTTATCTTTCGATGAGAAATTTCTCAGTTATAAAGCATTTTAATCTTCTGTGTCCCTACAGTGGGAATAAATGTGAACTTATGATGATCATTTGCATCTATGAGAAAAATAATAGTGAGTTTTTAAAAAGCAGCTTTATGTATTAGTTGATAACATCTTAATCCCTTTGGCTGTCTTGGGATGGTTTACAAACTGTTATTTTTATTATTATTCTAGGGTAGGAAATGAATGCTGGTATATAACATTTATTTTTATGACTATTGGGTCAAGAGTTGGATGACCTCTCTATTTTTTTTATGATATTTCCTTTTTTGTCTTTTTTCTATTCCCTTCAATACAGATCTTTCTAGATTTGTAATGTATAGTTTTTCAGGCTACCATTGAAATTTTTGTATAATTCTGCATGCCTGAGAAATTACAATGAAGACTTGCAAAAGCTTATATACCCAATGAATTGATAAATATATTTGAAGTAACACAAAATTGAGAAAATGTTAAGTTTATGGTTATTTATATTAAAGATTAATTGACTCTTAGATTCTTGTTTACGACAAGTCTATTTATCAACATCTTATGAATTTTCGATTCATTTTTCTTAATTTCTGTTAGCTTCGTTATTTTGAAGTTCTTATGTATTAGCTAATTATGTATTAATAATTTCATTACGTTTATTTTCCATTCACTATAACACGCGGTTCCTAGAAATGTTTCAAAGTTTAAGACATCGAGATCTTCGCTGATGTTCCTGTGAATTATTGCTATCATATTGCGTTAAGTTTGCATTTTGCTAAACTATTTGAAAAAATAGCAGAGTTCTTTAAATTTTAAGCAATTTTTTCGCAGTGTTATGCTGAATGGAATTTGCTATTGAGAAATACGAAATGTAGTACAGAAGCGATGCCCAAGTTGCTAAAGAAATGTGAAAATCTTGAGAGTTTTCTGAAAATAAAAAAATTCCGCTTTAAATCTTTTAATTACTCGGCATTTTACGAATATTCTTACCGCTACTAAGATATTTCAACTTTAATTTTATTACATATAAATTGTATGTTTGTTTATGAACTTGAATGTATTCTAAATAATTATTTCTCTATTGGTTTTTGTTGCTAAGTTGGAGTGCACAATCACATTTTTATATTAAATTATAATTTAACACAATTTTTCAGCATTTTTTCATAAGAATAGAAGAAATTTGATAACTGAAACGGAATCACTGGTGGCCGAGGTCAGGCTAAGGACGCGGGTTCGAATCCCGCCTAGTGATTAAATTTTTCAGTCCTTTAAAAAATTCACATTTATGAAGTACTAGCTTTTATAGCATTCGAATCCTATTATCATACTAATATTATAAATGTGAAAGTTTGTAAAGATGTGTGTGTGTGTTTGTTACTCTTTCACGCAAAAACTACTGAACCGATTGCAATGAAATTTGGCATGTAGACAGCTGGACAACTGGAATAACATATAGGCAACTTTTTATCCCAATATTCCTACGGGATACGGACTTACGCGGGTGAAACCGCGGGGCGCAGCTAGTAGTATAAAAAATGCGAAAGTTTGTAGTGGTGTATGGATGTTTATTAGTCTTTCACACAAAAACGACTGATACGAACGAACGATAGGGTAATTTTTTATGTAAAAAAAACGAAATAAATATATAAACTTAAAAATTTAATTTACTTACTCAGTGAGCTGGTTATTGTTTTAGAATTTAATAATAGTTTGTGTATTGTACACGAACAATAATTAAAGATGGTGTTAAAAATAAAAACTATGTAAATTTTATCATAGGGACCAACTTCAAGATGCGCAAGATTGATGAGTCCAATGCTGATTTTATTCTTTATATGTAGTTCTTCTGTGCGTGTGTTTGCCACTCAATTCTTTATAAACGACTGCATAAATTTAAATGAAACTTTTTACCCTAGGTCCATATAAAATGGTTACATGGCAAATCAAACGCGAGCGAAGCGACAGGCAAAAACTTGTTGGATATAAACAATAATCAAGACATTACCATCAACACGGAAAATTACGTTTTTACCGAAATTACCAACGTGTAAATGAGTAAAAATAAGCAGATAATTGGCAGTTATGTATAACCCATTTCCAGTGTGATGGATTTGACATGTAAAACAGTTATTATGGGCACATACACTGGATTCAAAATGGCGGACGGTCGCCGAGGCATGCGATGGCAACAGGTCCATTTACCCTAGTTAGTTTTTGATGGACTACTTACATTTGATCCGCGGATTTAATTCAATAACTCTGTTGTTTTTATAATTGGCTAAGGTGCTGGGTCGCCTGATGGTAGCGACCATATGCCCATGAACAATTGCAGGCCTTGATAATGTTCATGGGTAGTGACAGATTGGATGAAAGCTATCTTTGATAATGTATATGCATAAAAAATTTCATCATAATCCGATCGGCTGTTTATTAGTGAAAGAAATTAGTATTTTCTTATGTTTTATTTTGGACAAGTATAATGCATTCAGAAATCAAAAACTTTTAACGGTTTTTACTAACCAGTCTTCCCGTGACCACGCTCTCTGTAAAGTGTACGAAATGTCAGGTTAAATCTTACACGAGTGAAAACGCAGGGCGCAGCTAGTATGGTATATATCCTTAATATGTATATCATATTATCCTTATCTTCTTTTGAAGATTTTTCACTTTGACCTATATATTATAAATCGCGTTTGAAATCCGATAAAAAGTTTTTAATTTCAAACATTCATCCTGTCTTACCAAATATCCATATCTTTACTTCGTACGAATTTTAACTTCACTTTTTCACAAGTTCAGAAGACACCCCAACGTTACGTAACATAATAGTGGGGTATTATGTTAATATATTATATAAAATTAAGATAACCCTGTATTCAGAAGTCAGAACACGCACGCGTTCGCCGAGATATATCCTCGAGGTCGAATGAACAATGATGTTGTTTCATTATTCCCGGAACTTTTCTACTTGGCTACTTTTTTATATGGCAATTTTTACTTATTTTATAAAAATGTATCAAGTAATTCAGTTGTATTTGTTTTATTATACATTCGCAAGTTGATCGAAATATGTCGCATTTATTTAATATGATTGTGGATAAAAGCAGATGTTTATTAATATGTCATTTTATATAACATAACATTTTTTTGTTATTTAAACGCTGTTTTACCTTAAATATATACTTAAAGAAAACAATAAACAAATATACAATTATAACTAAGATTCATTCCAAAAGTGTCTGACAAATAACTTAGAAAGCCTTAGAACTGTAACATAAGACAATCTTAGTGTGTGTGTGTGTGTGTAAGTTTATCGATACAAATACATCCACCTGACCCTAATCCAGCACACCTTAAACAAATTCAAGGGCCCGTTTCGAAACAAAATCAGTCCCTGTCATATTTTTCACAGCGAGCGCCCGTTAACGTAACCCTATAAACACTCAATAGATAAGAGTGCTCCACTATTGAACGCGGTGACGCTGGAGTGACGGTTTTTAATCGAACGAGTTACAATTGATATCAGGTTTGCATACATCGTGAAATGTTTTGAAAACTGGTTTTTCGATGTCATTTTGAGACCAAAGGTATATTGTATACTGGAACTCTTTAGTGTCCGATTGAAAGTAGATTGAACAAAGAAGGAAAGCTACCCCGATTATTAAAGTAGACAGCTTTAAACAAGATGCTATAAAGACTTTAGTTACTAGTACCTGCGCCCCGCGGTTTTACTCGCGTAAGTTTGTATCCCGTAGGAATATCGGGATAAAAAGATGCCTATGTGTTATTCCAGTTGTCCAGCTATCTACGTACCAAATTTAATTGCAATCGGTTCAGTAGTTTTTACGTGAAAGAGTAATAAACATACACATATCCTCACAAACTTTTGCGTTTATAATATTAGTAGGATTATAAATATAGGTAATATTAGCGACTTATTAAATAACACTAAATTAAAAATATGTTGGTTTATCCCTATTCTATGCTCTTACTACCGTACTATAGATATACAATACCACTCAAACAAATTTATATAAAATCAAAAGCTACAAGATGTTGCGATCCATTATCTAGAAAAATGATGTTTATAAAAAAGACGAGAGCATTTCACTTGCACGTGGATGGAGCCATCAGTCACTACGGAGTTATTAAAGGGACGATTGATTTATTACTTTAAGTAGATGTTTGTATCGCTTTGATAAATTGATGTTTGATAGAATAGTTTTCTAGTCATGCGATTTATGGACGGTTAGGGGACTGGGTCTTGTCTGTTTTTGAGTGTGGGAGTCGAGCACGCTTCGGCATGAATTGGGCCAGTACCGGGGAAAAACCCACAGAATACCGGCTCGAAATTATTAATAAATGTATGTTATTGTGTTTCGTACGGTTAGTGGGGGAGCCGGAGAACCTTTTCCTTTACCTCACCCGTAGTCCATTTCTTCTTTTCAGCCGTCAATCCTTTCCTTATCCCTGATCCCCGGGCAGCGCATTCGCGGAGCCAACTGCGAATGTTCATGGGCGGTGATGATCGCTTACCATCAGGCGAACCACTAGCTCAGTTGCCCTCTATGACATTTAAAAAGAAAATTGAATTAAGAATCTCAAGTGAAATTTTAAGTCTTTTCCTTGAGCTGGTACGAACTCAACTACTTTTAAGAAGAAATTAAAACATCTTAATAAATTATTACCTGAAGTTAATATGTTTAAATGTTTAAAAAAATATAGTATACGATAATTTATTTAAAAATAATCTCAAATGTATTTAAATGTACAAGTTATAGGTCAGTGTGTCAAAATTATTTCAGCATACACAAATATTAACGAGGCTCATTTTTATGAAATAGACGGTCAAGTGCGATTCTGAATCACGACACGACGGGTTCTGTAACAATAACCTAAAGCTCTTTAGCTTATCTAACTGCAAAAAAAACCCATCCAATTTATGACCGTGCCAACAATTTTTCAGCAATGGATTAAATTTATCACTGTCATGTTCATCAGATACAGCCTGATAATTACGGACGGACAGTCGGACAAGCAGACAGACGGACAGCTTAGTACGGTTACGAATATATATAAAGATTGACAGGACATATCACATAACGAGTTGTAACTCCACACGTACAATTTTCTCAAAATTCCCATACGTATTTCCAAAATGCAACTGAATTTCCAAAGCGTCTGAATCACTTAAGCGTTCTAGAAATTTCCAAGGCATTACCTACGGACTGAACTTAACATATTCCGAGTCTAATGGAAAGGTATTCACATCGTGGAATCTAGGAATCACTCCGCCGGAATCCTGTGGAAACTGGTTAAGACCGGATTTATCAATACGCAACCGGGGCTTTCCGCTTTTAAAATTGGAACTTGGTCTATGATTAGGATCTTGGAAGTTCTGATTACAGCATGTGGAACTTTGTGTTTACTTTGTATGCGATACTTTGTATACGATACTTTGTGTATGGTACTTTGTATGCCTTACTTTGTATCTGCAGTTTCGTTTAAGTTCTGTGCTGTAATAATGAATTTAGTGAAGTTACGAGTTAGATAATTTGTAAGATGCATGTTGTAGGATCAAAGGGCAGATTAATATTTCCTTCTTTGTGTAACTGCTAACTGTTTAAATTGTTTATTCATTTATGTTACCACATACGTGTTTATATATTAATTTATTCTTTATTGCACTTATTTAAAGGGAGAGAAAAAAAGAAAAACAACCAGGTAAAAGCTTAAAACTAAGCACAGTAGGCGGTCTTATCGCTTTAGAGCGATTGTTTCCAGACAACCTCGGGTACAATAGAGGAATATTATAATAGTATACAAGCTGTGCCCCGCGACTTCATTCACCCACGACGTACACATACCCACGTGCTTTATCGTGTTTACTTTGCTTCAAGTTCAAGATTACAAAATGATGAAAAGATTGACTACGGAAATAGAAAGGGAAGATCTGGAAAGGGTGATGAAAAACATACCGGCCTTCAGCTCCCCCACTTACCGTACTAAAAACAAAGAATTCCCATGCCACTATTTCACGACGATCTGTGGAGGAGAGGCACCTTCCCCAGTGCGAGCTGGCCCAATAAATAAATGTTCGAGTTAGATCGTGTTAATTTCAATTTATTGCCGGCCTTCCCAAAATACCTTGACACATTATTATATTCCAATAATTCCTGACATATCATTTTGCTAGCCAGGCACGTAGTTCGATATAACAATATTATTTTGGGCCTCCTAAATCCTAGGTTTCCCCTTCTTTTTATTTATATGAAAATTAGTTTTAGATTAGAGAGACTTTGGCGCCATACATTTTAGTTTTTCTTAATTTTGATGTACTCAGTGTTAGTCTCACGACTAAGACCAAACTATTGAAAGCATACACTCCATAGAATAGAATAGAGAAATATATCCATCCATCCATACGCACATACGTAACCATAACCAACAATCACAACCCTTATAAAATAACCGTCCTTCCGTCGCATTCGGATAAAAAATGAAAAGTTACACTAAAATAGCCAATAAATCCATTTTTTATATTACAACATTTATTTCTACAATTTATACATTTAGTGATACAGAAGCCCCGAGCCCCATTCCAGGGCCTCCACAAGTGCAATTGCGTCCCTGTATACGTTGTTTATGAGACAGTATCCGGCGGGCACTATTAATGGCTGCCGTAAATTCGATGCAATTTTATGACATTGATTTCCGTCACGCTCATAACGAAATATTATATGGCGATATGCGATATGTATATATTACTGATGTATTATTTTGAATTTATGACGTGTATTTGTTATCAATTGAATATTTTGTCTCACATCTCTCTCATTATTTAGAGAAAGGCGATAATATGCGAGTGCTAAGGAAAATATATACTACTGCTATTATAGAAGTGTGTATGTATGTTTGTAAATATTTCACGCGAAAACACTGAACGGATTTTGGTGACCTCACTTGGGCAATATTGAGCGATTCTCAGACTATATTCACAAAAGAACCATCAGTTCAACCGTTTCGGATTTAAAGATATAATTGTTTGTTATTGAACTTGTTGTATAATATTTATAACCTTCATATATACAATACGTAATACATTATCTGTTAATAGTACCGTTAAATAAGCACCGTTTCGTAACCCAAGACAATATTTTACCCCGATCAACTCTTGCGCAAGGTTATGCAAACTGCAGCTGCGACTTCTGTAATTTTGATCTCTTGTATTTATTGCCATGGATTGGTTTGTTATCCCATTATACAGTCAGAGGGTTCAGACCCTGTAAATAAAAAAAAAATAAAAAAATAAGGAAAGAGTATGTAAGAGTTATGTGAATATGTGATTTATTCAGTTTGGCTTAAGATGTTTACAATAGGCATTTTACGCCTGTTTTCGACTTGCGTTAGTAGAAAAAAAAACGATTGAGAATTTTTGTTCAAATTTAACATTTAATTACTTTGCGTGCTTTAGAAAGTCGTTTGCCTACTTGTGGGATATGGAACATATTTAATGTTAAAAAATTTTGAAACAATAAAAATAAATTCATCACGAGGCGGGATTCGAACACGCGTCTTATTGCTAAACCGTAGCAGCGCCTAGCCTCTCGGCTACCCGTGATCCCGCCACAATAATCGAATTTCTTCTATTCTTTCGGATATATGTGCCTAAGGGGCACCCCACGCTATCTATTGAGATGATTAAGAACCATCGCAACCAATACGAAACATTATTTCAATGATTACAATATTATATCGATGGAATGCGGCCATTGCTAATTTAAACATTTTATGTTTACAAGGATCGTTTCACATAAATTCATTAACTGGATTTGAACCCAGGTCCCGTGGTTGCATGCATAGGCGTTAATCGTGTAAATACTTGAAATAATTAATTATCTTTCTTTAATTTTATATGCTTGTACTACAGATAAAACTCGGAAGCTAAGATGATTTCTTTGGGCCTGCTACTCAAGTTAGAAACACAATTGTTAAAACGATAGTGGAGTTAAATAAAATGTAATTTAAATATAAATGCATTTATAAAAAACTGCGACGACCTCTATTGCGTTCAGTAATTATTTTTGCATACGACTTATCACTAGTAATCTGAATCGAATTCTCTATAGTTATTTCTACGATACCTATGTTGGTAAAATCAGACAGGCTTTTTAAATATTTAATTGCTATGCTTTATAGATATCCATTCCAACTTTTAATCTGTTATCTAAATATCAGCATTTTTATCACTGTAAAAATTTAAAATACAGTTTCCACGGTCGATCAATAAAACGTAAATTACATCATTCCAAAGCACTTGCTAAAGCAGAATTAATAAAAAGCAATAAAAACGCGGAATCAGCAAACAATAATGTTATAAAAACTAAATGAATTGGAGTTATACTAGAAGTTGGAATCGTTTTGAAGTTGCGAGAGTTAAATTAAATCGAAAGCTTAAGTTGCGCAATCGGACGGAAAACGTATTATTATGGAATTGTTTTGCAATATCACTTTATTGCAGGTAAAATTTATATTTATGCAAATGTATATAAATTACCTTATATGGTCATTGTACTTCCACGTTAGCTATATGCCGCAGTCTGATTAATCAACCTATTCATTAAGATCCTCAGCTTAATCAGCCGTTTTATTAAATGACTAGGCTCTTTATAGCGGCGTCGTTTAATTAACAGAAATTACATTATTTCTAGGTAATATAGGTTATATAGAGCAGTACTAGTTCAGTAGTTAGGACTACGGACTGCATATTAAGAAGGATCAAAAGTTCGACAAGATATGACATCTACCCTTATATATTTGTGAACTTTCATAACTGCCTGTCCTGGCAGTGGAAGCGTATATAAGTATGATTATATTAAATTTTATCCATTCAGGATCCACCCGAGCAAAGCCAGAGCTTCAGCTATATATAATAATTATAAAACAGAATAGAAAGCCAACTTCTTACAAAGATGTAAAGCCCACTTTCCACTAATTTCCCATTCTCAAAGAATCCTTTACACTTTGTACCTTTGTGGCCCCGTTGTCCGCCATTTCTTTGTTCTCATTTGCTAGTTTCTTAGAATACACTTGTATATAATAAGTGCTTAACTCATTTACTCAGCTTTAGTTGAGTTAGGGATTGTTATTTTATTAATTGTCTAGATGCTAGAGGGTTTGGAAATTAAATAAATGTTATACAGGAATGGAAGGCAAGTAACGAATTTATAATTTTTTACTAAAATAAATAATTTTTTCGTGATGAAAGCTTTTTCATTGTTGAGATATAAGTAATTATAGCTCACATAGATTTCTTCAGATGGTGTAAGATTATAACTTATAACATTATAACTTGAACCTAGCGAAATGTTTTTGTCAAAGGGGGCGTGATAGATAGCTAGGTCTTAGACTAGGTATCTAGGTTTTATTGATGTCTGAAACCCACGTGGTATCTATTTCCTGTGTGGTACGTAGAGTGGAATAAAATATTGTAATAGTTTACGATGGTAAAATAGAATTAAAATTTCCGTATCAGGAGCAAGACTTCGAATAAATAAAAGGAAGTCTATGATTCTTAATAATTATTTATAACAAATAACCGAACCGCCTTCAGAACTAGATCAAATTCAAATGGGACATGGTAGCCACCGGTATACATACAACTGATCTTAAAAATCAGTTCACCCAGTAATAAGTTATGAGAGAACAAGTATAAAAAATACTGTCGAATTTTACATCCTCCTTTTTTGAAGAAACTAATTTAATTTATTTAGTGATCCGCCTATTTTTAAGTTTATAATATAAATTAATGGATTCCTATTTTACTATTTAAGTATTAAGACACCATTAAATCAAACCAATATTTATCTATTTATTCGTCTTATCTCTTAAGCCATAACGTAATTTTTCCGGAATAGGAAATGTTCTATCACCCAATCCAAATTTCGACAATGAGTTCAGTACTTTAGGTGTAAAGCAGAGACAGACGAAGTTACTTTCGCATAATACTAGTTGCGATTTACACAAAAGCGACAAACCCTTCAATATAAATGCGGCATATTCTGATAGACTCCAACGATTTCGCTCGATCAATCGTAAATATAAAATTCACTTTTCATCTAAATTTTCTAGAGCTGTGAATTTCGGCCATTGCGGACTGTGGTATTGCGAAATGGATTTGATATATCCAAATTCCCTTTGTAAATAGCCTTTATTTGCGGAATGAGGAATTTTATTTTTTAAAAAATATGCATAGATAGTTTTACTATTAAATATATCTTAATATATAAAAATCCAGTGTCATGATATATGTTCCTAATGAACTCTTCACCAACACAACCGATTTTGTTGATATTTGTATTTTATGTGTAATTTGGTCCAACTTAAATATAGGATAGTTTTTATTTTGATTAATTATCCCAATAATTTATAATTAACAATAAATTTAGCCACAGCCACACCAACGCCTAGCGGGGTAAGCTAGTATAATTGTATAAATAAACAAAAGTTCCAACATTTAAAAATTAATTAAAGCTGAATGAATACATCACCTCATTTTGCAGTACATTTTTCGCAAACACATTCATAAATTTTTCTTTCATCAATGATTCGATACTATTCAAAAAAGCATTCAAATAAAAAAGCGTCGTATACATAAAGCGATAGGAGTAAAAATAGCAAAGCAAAGAAAACAAAAAGAGCCTACCCCAACAACATACAGATAGGGCAAGGGCATCGGACGGAACGCTAGTGCATTACCTCATAGATTATGTAAGAGGCCTACAAACAGATGTGTTATCGATTTCTTTGCTTCTTTCTGTACTGTGGTTAATGCATTATACTCCTATATTACGTGTGAGGTAATTAATGTAGTTTAATTTAATATAAAGCAACGTTTCAGAGGGACCAAATTAAAATACTAAATAAAACTAAAGTTGTTGTCAAAATTAAAATACTAAATAAGCAGAACAAAAATAAAGTAATTCGCACATATTGAATACAAAAGTAATAAATTCTATTCTTTTTACTTCATAAAAATCAAAGAAGCAAAAACAAGTAATTCAACATCGATTATTTTAATGAGTTGATCATATCTCTCTCTCCGAGTTCGTTAGTTTTCTTAAAACTTTCTACTTAAAACACAAACTCAAACTCAGCATTAATTCGATTCAACAAGGCTTCTTTCACAATCCTGATAAAATTAATTAAAATTTACCACTGACCACTACCAACTTAAACCAACCATAACCATCTCCTAATAAGTTTAACATCGATTATAATTGACTAATCCTTAATATACAAAAACAATCCATTCCTACCAGAGGCTCCACTGTCATTCCTCATTGAAATCCACATCTATTTATTACACAATCCATGAGAATCTTGACCCCTGCGCGTGACCAGCCCGCGATCGTTGGCACTGTGGGCATATACTATTATATTATACAATGTTCCGTGGGAGTAGTGATTGCTTAGTAATATGGCGTATTTATAGATTTCTGAGTACATGTGGAACGTCTATTGTGATAGCAGTGACTTAGTTACGTAAGAATTGTGTGGAAATTGCGAATGCAACACGTGTGTTATTAAACTATATGTTATGTATGTGTGTGTGATTAAATTGATCACTTGTAATAGTGTGAGAAGTATTCGTGAATATAAAAAACATACAATTTACAAGTGAAGTGATGGAGTAGTTTATTTATGGTTATGTTATATTTAACTAAGAGCAGTGGCTCAATGGATAGGAAGGTAGATTGAAGCGAAAGTCGGGGGTTTGAAATTGGTCGAGCGTGCAAGAGATAAACATACAGAAAAATAGATATTTCAATAATGAGGAAATCAGCTTGTTGAAGAATCAAAAGTCCGACGAGATGTGACATCTGCCAACCCGCACTTGGACAGCGTGGTGGACTATGGCCTGATCCCTCATAGGAGACCTGTGTCCCAGCAGTGGGAACATATATGATCTGATGTTGATGTTTGACTGAGCGTTGAAATATTAATCACACTAATATCATAAATATGAAAGTTTGTCTGGATGTTTGTCCGTCAATCACGCTGTAACTACTGAACGGATTTTGACGAAATTTGGCATATAGACAGGGTATGAGCTGACTCGGGTGATAGGATACTTTTATTCCGATTAAATGCTCCCTTGGTATAAAACCTGGAATCTTGATAGCCAGGCGGAGCCGGGACGAACGTCTAGTTATGAAATAATAGTTCAAAATAATATTTTATTTAAAAATCATTTATGCAATCAACACTTCCGTTAGTATGTTAAAGACGCTAACAAAAGATGTGGGTCATTCTTGTCCGAAAATTGTTCTTGAAGTCAAAGTTCCTCATTATGTGGAAAGTCCCCTTTAGTCTCGAGGTTTTAGGGAGATATTTTTTTTATGGAATTATTCTGGAGAGATTTTATGTCATAAGCGGGGAACTGGTGGTTCGCCTGATGGTAAGCGGTCACTACCGCCTTTACGGAGGAAAGGATTGGAGCTAAGGAAAGGATTGATGATTGAAAAAAAGAAATGGTCTAGGAAGGGTGGCGAAAAGGAAAAGGGCTACTGCTCCCACACTCACGCGGAAGACTCTAGTAGCATGCCACAATTTTGTTAACGAGTTAACGAAAAATGACGGTAGCAATTTAATATGAAACGGTACATCACCTGATGTTTAAAGTATAAAGTTAGGACAAATTTGTGTTTATAAATAAATGTTACATATTTAATACGATTCGTATTAAATAAATAAATAACGAAAAATAAATCAGCTATGCGTTCAAAATTTTGATTCTGTACTTTTAACTCTTTCTCTATTTCTATTTCAAGACGTATTAGGAACTTACAAACAATAAAAAAATCAAGCAGTGATATAAAAGCGATATCGCTTCAAATTCCAGAATACGGCCGTGTCACTGCACTGTTTGCATATCATTACGGGCGTGTCGATAAGTGGAGACTTTTCCTTGAGAGATACAAACAATACGGCCTTATTCTGAAAAGACTGCAGTATGTGAAGTGATCTTTTTCTTCTGATTTAAGATTGTAGAGTAATAAATATAGCATTTTAATAATGTGAATAAGAATCTTATACTGTTTTCACCAGAATAATTTGTTTTGATGTTAATTTTATTAGTTTTTTGTAGTAAGTCCAGAATTGAGAGTTTGATGACTAGTCTGTTTGGTGGAAATTTTCGTGTCCCCTTCTGGGGCATGGGGCATGTAACGTTTATCATACCGATTTTCTTTACGGATACATAAATGCGAAAGTTTGTAAGGATGTGTGTGTTTGTTGCTCTTTCACGCAAAAACTACTGAACCGATTGCAATGAAATTTGGTACGTAGATAGCTGGACAACTGGAATAACATATAGGCAACTTTTTATCCCGATATTCCTAAGGGAAACGGACTTACGCGGGTCAAACCGCGGGGCGCAGTTATATTACAAGATAAACTTATCTAATTGTTGTATTGTCACCAATTCTTGATAAGTGTGTAAAGTTTGAATTGAATCTGTTTATTTAAAATTTTCAAATCGAGTCTACATGCGTCAGTGACATTAATTATTTATTTATTTAAAGAAAACAAATAGTGACATTACAGGGGTGCCTCCAACCTATAACAATCAAAGTTAATTCTGGATTATCAAAATAAAATAGCTTGAATAATAATATACATACAATCATACAAGCGTATGCAACGCAATTGTGAGGCTTACAAAATCGTGGCATACATACATAATTTTTTAAGAGGATTACATTTTATTTTAGTGAAATAAAACACTATAAGTAACGAATATAAAACCAGTCAAGTTGTAAGCTAGTAAGCGAAATGAGATGGAATTTTCTAGACTATTCTAGGGTCTATACAAAGTGATAACCCTATCAGACCCTTATCTTGGTTAAGCCAGTTAGTGGGTTCTATTCCCGAATTGGCAGCGATTAAGGCAATTATCTATAATCGCTGCCACAATGGTCGATTTAATTGCCACGTTTTATCAGTCACTAGCTGCGCCGCGCGGTTTCACACGCGGAGGAATCATAAATACAAGTTTTTGTATCGCTGTTTCTTAATAATAATAAATCTCTATTAAATTTAAATGTTAGTTTTATTGCATTGATATGCTTTATAAATGAGAAATTTTGAAAGAATAATTTTTTTTTTATCACAAAGCGTGATTCGAATCCCGTATTTGGCAAACCGTGATAAAAAACGCGGGTTCGAATCCCGCCTCGTGATCAATTTTTTTCTGTTCTTTCAAAATTGCTCTTTATTAAATTGTTGAATCGGTACAATATATTTGTAGAAACTGAAGCCTGTGTTGGTGAAAGTTTTTATTATGGTAAATGAGCTATATCACTGCAAAGTATCTACCAAATCAATTCAGTCTTTTTCGCGTGAAAGATTAACAAACATCCATTCGATCAAACTTTCACAATTATATTATTGACATGATTTTATATACTTAGCACAATAATATCTGGTTATAGCTAAATTTAAATTAACTTTAAACAGGAGTATTATTGCCATCCTAGCAAACGTGTTAATCATATATTAAAATTAATGTTTCAATATTAATTCAAAACGTGTGTATTCGTAATTTGTAAATGCATGTATTTTTATAAATGCTTAATACTATGTAGAATCCACATAATTATCGTCTTTCAACGGATCTGGAATACACTTTTCACGAAGAACAAACAAATTAATTAAAAAGAATTAAAGATATTTTTAATATTACATGAAAAAATCTATTTCTGTATCAAATTAGCAAAGCTATTAATGTAAATAACAAAACTTATGAAACGTATAGTCGTGTAGAATCGAACCGGATAACAAATGTCTAGTTAGCTTTGCGGAAGGGTAGTTGCAGACAAGGCAATACGTGGGGCAGAGGTCGCGCTGTCTGGGAGTAAGGTCGTGTATATACGTAATGTGTATAGTATAATAAACTGAAGATTAAATCACTTTTCACATAGTTTTTCTAGTCCACATGTGTTGACTCTCTGCTGATATAATATACAAATATATTATTATTAATAAGTACTCAATCGCCTTCAAATAGATAGAACTAGCTTACCAATTAATGAGTCGATACGCATCAGCATATGAAAAAGAGTCATGAAATCGGTTCACTCAGTCGAAAGTTATGAGCTAACAAACCAAAAATACAGTCGGAATGGGACGCTCTTCCTTTGTGAATTCGGTTGAAAATTAAGAAATAAAAGTCAGCTCTGCTGTTATATGAGAAAAGTAGACAATTTGATGATTTTTCTAAATAAGAGACAAAAATATAAGATATCACAAATGAAATGACAAAAATAAAGTTGAAGTAATGTTTTTAACAAAAAAAAAGTAATGAATTAACTGCTCAATGATAAATGTACTTCAAAAAATTGTGGCTAAACATATTCTAGACAAAGCAAATAGGAATAAAAGAGAACTAGTAATCTTCATCAGAAAATTCTTTACCAGAAGTAGATTTCGAAATCCTATGATCGATAGATACTATCAAATGCTTAAACATGAACCTAATTTAGAAGAAACACCACTATCCAAAGCCGCCAGCAACCTTACAATAACGTGAAATAAGGAAAGCTTCAAGCTTATTAAACGCAGAGCATTGTACCGCCATATATAGTGGATCCCAGCAATTTAAAGCAATGTATAAGTGTGTGATAACCTCTACCGTTTTGGGACAGTCACCGTTCGTGTTGAGATGATAAGCTAAGACGGTGTTACGAAGAGTTATGGCTCGATTGAGGAGATTAAAAGGAATTTCTGGTATTAATGCGATATGAACATAAGATTTAGTTTTAGTTATAGCAGTTGGAGCACGAGATTTTTGTTATTGTGATTATAAACTGAAGTCCCGTATACCCTAGTGGGATATGGGGCAGATGTACGTCTGTTTCACTGATCGATTTTCTTTATGGACAAGTAGGTGATCACCTTCTGTGTCCTGCTAGATCGAACTTTTTTCTGCGTCCCCACCGGGAATTGAAACCAGAACCCCTCGGTTCTAGGCTTACGCGTTAACCACTGTACCAAGGAGGCGTTTGATTATGGTAAATTATGTGGTTATTGTGTAGGTAAGAACAATCTTTGTTTATTGTGAAATTTAGACTACAATGGGTAAGCCTGTGGTAATATCAGGAATCTTGTGGAATAAGAAAAAGCTTTAAAATAATCAATTTACCATGTACATAATTTTAATATTGTATCTCACCGTCTTTATACCCGTTCAAAATATCAATGTAAAGTGCAGAGCAGAGTTTCTTGCTGGCTATGAGGATAGTCTACAGAGATAGAAACTGCTTCACCAATTGTATATAATTGATAATAATCAATATAACGATTGATTCTTTTCAATCAATCGTTAAATTTAATTTGAATTCTTCTGATTCTAAAATCAAAAGTTCGACGACATGTGACATCTGCCAAAGGGCACTTGGCCAGCGTGGTGGATTATGCCCTGGAATGAGACATTTCACCACTAGCTCTAGCCTTAACCTATCTGGAGACACAAAAATCAAAAAAATCCCTCTGTTTCAACGTGAAGGGAAGATGAACAAGACACTTCCGTATTTATAGTATTTTATGACTCGACGCAGATATAGTGCTAAATATAACCTAAATATAACATCTGATACAGAGAGATAAAGTGAATTTCATGTATTGTACTCCGTCATTGTCCTCGCAAATGGATATATACACCACCACTAGAGATATGATAAATATATGAGGATAAATGGGGAAATCTTGGGGCTCCTGGCTTGAGTTTTATGTATTATCCACTATGGAGATTGTATAGCACTCAAAAATATATACATTTATATAGTAAGACAGCGTGACACAAAAAATTTAAGAAAATATCCAATAAAATTAATCAAAAAACAAATAAGATTAAATAATAGTGTGATAATTGTGAGTCGCTACGCCAAAAATGATCTGGCACTGGTTTTTAACTAGATCCTACCCAGTTCCGACTCACGGTTGTGAGACAATGCAATAATATGAAAATGTATTATATGATATAATAGAATAGCAATACATACATATTTAATTAATATCTTAAACATTACATAATCATACACGCCCTCAATTAAAAAAATACATATACTATAGAAAAAACAAAATAAAATAAAATTACTATACTGGACCTCACTCCAACCTTCGCTGTTCATTAATAAGTAGTTTCTGAGACGTTTACTATATGTTAAAAATTTATATTAATAGTATACAGTCACACGAAAAACATATATACATTTTATTTTTATTATTATATTATATCTAACAGTTTTGTGATACACTAGCGGCCTGTCCCTGCTATGCCCATGGTACATATATAGCCTACTAAATACGCCCGCGTTTCACCCGCGTAAGTCTGTATCCCGAGGGAATATCGAGATAAAAAGTTGCCTATGTGTTATTCCATTTGTCCAGTTATCTACGTACGAAATTTCATTGCAATCGATTCAGTAGTTTTTGCGTGAAAGGGTAACGAACATACATATACATATGCACACATACATCCATCCTCACAAAATTTCGCATTTATAATATTAGTAGGTAGGATAGGACATGATAGGATAGGATAGGATAGGATAGGATTATAGTAATCAGGAATTACATATATACTCAATGGTAAAATAATATTTGATATCGTCTAGTAGTTCTTTCTGGATCATGGAAATAAGCTTATCATTGATAACCTATCTACTGTATCAGTTCCATGTAATTGTACTATTGATTTTGCCATACTTATTTATGGATAAACTAGCTGCGCCCCGCGGTTCACTCGCGTAAGTCCATATCCCGCAGGAATATCTGGAAAAAAAGTTGCCTATATATTATTCCAGTTGTCCAGCTGTCTCCGTACCAAATTTCATTGCAATCGGTTCAGTAGTTTTCGCCTGAAAGAGCAACAAACATGTACACATCCAAACTTTCGCATTTATATTACTAGTAGGAAGTAGGACATGTTTTTTATACATCAACCAAAAGAAGCAAGCAATTCTGTAATAATAAAGTATTAAAGAAACTATGGTTAGGGGCATTACTATTTTTTACTGTCTATTGAGACTTGTTTATATGTATATTCTATATAATCTATATATTAAGCGAAAGTCGTGCTAGTTACACTATACTATATATTCCTAATTATATTTATGAAACATAGTATAAATCGAAATTTAAATTTTATTCGATGTATAAATAATGTAATTTTATTTCAAAATGTGTCCAAAAACATATTTCCTAGTATATATAGTTACCTGGTTTGAGATGTCTAGATAAAAATCACGTAAGCCATTGTTTTTTAAATCCACAGAGGTCAAGGACTCTACTTGTGAGGTCTATGCGCTTAAATACAAATTTATACAAAACTAACTACTTTTTCCGGCTTCACACGGGTAGATGAATCATTTTCTGACAGTTATTTTCCAAACCCTTCTGTTTTTTTTTTTAAGTGGGGAAATCTTACAAGAGATACCCACGGCACCCGGGGAAGGAGCCGAGGGTTATGTCGGATTCCTACCGACTAAAACCCCACTGTGTTCCGACGCACTGCTTCAAACGGACGGACTGCGGGAACACATTGTACTCTACCACGTGTCCCGCCCAGCAGTTACCCGTTTCCAGGCCCTCCGCTTGGTTGACCACCCCGAGGCGACGTAAGCTGGAACATAAGCTTACGCCGCCCGCTCGCCAACGATGGATTGTTCCCCGCTCCACCATCGGCGTACCCCAAACCCTGTCACAAATTAAAATCATAGTTGTATGTTTAATTCTTTTTGTGTTATAAATGTTGCAAATAGCATGACTTTTTTAGTGTATGAGAAATTTGTTAGTTCAGTGTATGATCATTTAATTTTAACTTCCAGTGTTGGGTTGGGTTATTTGGATTAATTCGTTATCATTGAAAACAAAAGAAAAATGAAGATGAGAAATTTGAAAGAGTAGAAAACATTTGATCAGTAGGGATTCGAACCCAAGTTTTTTTGCCAAACTGTAACAACGCCTATCCTCTCGGATCCCGCCACAGGAATCAAATTTCTTCTACTATTTCGGTTTTATGTGAATAAGTGATCAAGTTTTTTCTATTTTAATTTCTCATTTATAGAGCATTTCAATGCTTTAAAACTAAAAATTAAACAATGAAGATCTTATGTAATAACAATAAATATAATAAAAATAACCTCTTAGTTATGTTTATAAAACACAAACAAATAACTGTATTACACATTGATATCAAGAAATGACTGAAGTTCAAATATTTCATTCATTTTTCATTCATAGAAAACATTACACACATATTACACACACTAAAACAGAAAAGAAAGACATAAAAATGCACAGAGCACTTATGCTTTCGCAGCAATGGCGGCGTTTTAAAAGTGATAACCACTCAGTATAATTGTCAAATCCGAGGCCTCGACACTCGACACACACAAACATAAGAACTCGTGACTATTTATTAAACACCTTTTCACCTACACGTCATTAAATTATCTACACTAATATTATAAAGAGGAAGAATTTGTATTTTTGTTTGTTTGTTTGTTTGTTAATAATGAATAAACTCAAAAACTACTGGACTGATTTAAAAAATTCTTTCAACATTAGATAGCTGTAACTACACTGAGTGACTATATATGTACCACGGGACAGCTAGTTTCATTATAAAATTCATAATAAATTTTCTTTCACAAACTAGCGGTCCGATGCGGCTTTGCCTATAGTATGTATATAGTTAAAGATCACGTACAAAGCACAAAGCAACAGCCACGAAAGAGCTTTAGAAATCGGTCCACTAACTAACTCTTCAGTAAATCGCTATCATATATTATATATAAAAATCAATTGCCGTTCGTTAGTCCCGCTAAAACTCGAGAACGGCTGGTCTGATTTTTATAAGGTTTAAAAGGTAAGAACAATACGCAGGCGAGCGACGCCGCGGGCGAGATGCTAGTATTTGTATAAAGGCATATATTAAAGTTCATCAATTACACATATAAATATTTCCTCAACTATTAGGGAAGCTATAAATAAAAAATGTTTGCAGCGATTCGCAATGGCGTCTAAATAATTCGCATGATGTCACCCCCGGGGTCAGTGACCACATAACTACACCACAGTTAACTGCGTACGGATGTTTATTGTCTCTTAGAGTGGATGACATAACTGGTGTAGAATGGTAACATATTTTAGAATATCCTATCCTACTAATATTATAAATGCGAAAGTTTGTAAGTATGTGTGTAAGTTTGTTACTGTTTCACGCAAAAACTACTGAACCGATTAAAATGAAATTTGGTATGTAGATAGCTGGACAACTGGAATAACACATAGGTGACTTTTTATCCCGATATTTTTACGGGATTATAGACTTACGCGGGTGAAACCGCGGGGTGCAGCTGGTTTTTAATAATATCTGCTATTTTCAGTCAGTTTTATTTTGAAGGAAAAAAACGTAGAAATTTTGAAAGAATAGAAAAAATTCGATCACGAGGCAGGATTCGAACCTGCGTTTCTTGCCTAACCGTAGCAAACGTATTTTGTTACTTATTTATAAATAATAGTACTTTAATATATTGAGTTTTAGATTAAAATAACAGTTGGTTTTTGAGTAAAAATTCTGTAACATATATAGAACTAACCTACCGCCAGTGACTTCAGTCTGCGTGGTAAAGGAAAATATAAAAAGTCGCAGAGCTTTCCCCATATAATTTCCGATCCCATGGAATGATAACCAAATTATTTCCTTCGAGTCTCCATTTCTGTTTCGAATTCAATTGAAATAGGTTCAGTGATTTAAGCGTGACGTAGAGACAGACAGACAGCAATAGTTACTATCAACTTTATTATTTCAATAATGATAGAGGAGTACTCAATGTGGTTATAACGATATCATGCTTTAGTTGAGAATAAAATTTAACAAAACCCATTCTACAAAATCTTTTAGCTATATAATAAATTAACATTACCTGATATTCATTAACGTACGTATACCTTATGTCCAAAATAACATTCCATCAACAACATATAATTCAGTGTAAAATAAAACTCGTAGACCAAATCTAATTCCAAATAACTATATGGTTCCATAATATTACTATCCTATAGATTCAAAACGTTCCAAACAATTTGAATGCAGAATGTTACTGTACCACATTTAATTCGAATTTCGAACAAACAATGCATTATTTGAACAGAAAAGTTCCAGAATTGAATCAATTCTTATGCATGGAATGATTCTGGTTCGAAATTCAAAATTAAATTCTGAACAGAGAGTTTTTAATGGACAATTAGTGTTGCATTGGTAGGCATAGCGTTGACTTTGTGAGGCAGAAGTAAGCTTTGATCGCTATAACGGTTCACCGCGCTGCAATTTTTATCGTTTTTTTTCAATATTGTAGTAGTGTCTTGTTGAGATAGCATTTCGGTTTTTGAAAGTGTGTGAATTATTGGTTAATGGGTTTCTACAAATGTAAACTTAGTCAAAAGCATGATTTTTATTAAATTACTATAAATAAATAGATGAATTAGAACTGTTACCATCTTGTGTATCATCAATACGAAGTTTAAATTTGTAATAACTATATTATAACAAACTATAATATGTAAAAATTGTTTTTAATTATACAATAAAATACATTCAAATCTCGATTGTTAATTTCAAAGTTGTATGAATTATGTTATGTTTGTTTTTAAACTTTAATATAGGTTATAATGTAAAACAAATATTGATTCATAATGCTATTACAAAATCGATCTGACACATAAACACCATTTGTTTGGACTAATGACATATTACCATAGATACAGATTATAGCTAAAATATTACCATAGATACAGATTATAGCTAAAATATTACCATAGATACAGATTATAGCTAAAATAGATATTTAAACGCCAGTCGAGTTACAGCGCCATAAATGAGCAATTAATGATGACTCAGTAATGTCAATGAACCGGTATGAATAGCACTGGGCTCATTGGACGTTCAGCATTTATTGAAAACTTTAAATGTGAGAAACGATCAATTTTGAACAAATGTTTCTTGTGTAAAATAGCTTATAGGGTTACCCTTTTTATATAATTTATCACTTGTTTCGAATAGTGATCGTTTTGAATATCATTCGATAGAATTATATAGATTTTTAGTTATTATCTGGGGGAACAGGAGTGCCCCCACCAAGTCGAGCAAAAAAAGCGGCACGCCGTACAATTTTCGTTTTCGATCCTCCATAATTTCGTTGTGGATAAAACAAGAAGCCTGAAGTTTCAGAACCAAATTAGGCATTGTATAAACACGGTATATTTAAAATTTCAGTGAATTTGAACCAGTAATATAAGAATGGCAACTTGTTAAAGTTTCTGAATTTAGTCACCCACTGACTAACCCCCGATCATCAAACTTACAAAGCACTTCTAGCAGACATAGAAGCTTCAAATTTTGAATACAAATAGAGTTTAGTGTCTTTATCATGGAAATACCTAAATATGCTGTAATTTCGGTCCAGTTTTCTAATTACACCAACTGCACGAATAACTTTGTATTCCGATATAAATGTTTAGGATTACAAGGTAACATTTGCAGTTAATTTTCTATTATAAAGTTATCATTCATTAACTGCAAATCTAACCTTCTGATTCTTGTCTTCAAAAAGAAGTGACATGCCATCAAAAACATCCTGTAAAAAAACCCAAGTCTCGCAGCTAGGTCTCTCTACCGATAAACGTTGTAAGATCCATGTAATATCCAAGTAGGTTAATGTATTTAGTACCTACGGAAGGACCTTCTGTCTTAATTTATTACATAAGGGCATCATCATGCTAACATTAAAAATATTGTACGCTTTAAACAAATAGATCGACTTTAGTAGACTAGTCTTACCTAATTAGCCTTAAATTAAATTTTACACACTGCATTTGTTTCGATTCTCTTATCGTAGAAGGATATTCTGCAATGGTGTTTATTTATCATCAGCAGTTAAGTCTTATAAAATTAGAAGCATAATTATGCAATTTGTTTTGATAGTAATCTAAATTATATGACTTTGAACATTAGATAACTTAATTTACTTAATCTTAACCATTTTAATATTTTAATCAATTAACAGTTAACAAATATATTCATTGTATTTTCTTGCGTTTGATTTTACGTGAGTATTATACATTTAGAAATTAATGACTTTTAAACGGATTTTAAACGCTATTTATTCACAATAACAAAATGTATTCATTTTTTTTAATACCAACAAATTTAACACTAACAATAAATCATTGGCTCTATTCTCTTCTTATTATCGTGTCAAATCCAATAAATTTATTTTGAAAACAAACAAACGGAAGGTACACAATGTATTTTAAAACAATAACAAACAATTCATAACATTAGCATAACATATAACACAAAAATTCGTTGCTTGAAAAGATACGTTCTAAATAGCATTTCTCGTAAACTCTTTATTCAAAAGTCCAAAAAGAAATATCGCACAATTGACATAACGAGTCGCGAGATAAGTGGATAAGAAAGGGAATGAGTTTAGAATGTTGCTTCGCGTACAAAATTAAATTAACTTCGTTTTCTTTAAAGGGCGCTGGAAGTGTGTTTTGACGAGGGTTTGTTGTGCTGTTGAAATTATATGAGGCTTCAAGTGGACTGGTGTTTCTTTTAGTGTTAGTCTTTCGTGGCTATGTGTATAATAGGTGAAAATTTCGCTAGTGACATGTTTTTAGTTTAATTAATATTTTAAAAATGTTGTAAAAATTAGGCGGACCACTTAAATTGAGTTAAAAGTTAGCTACTTCTGCAATACGAAGTGTTATTTATGTAATAAAGTATACAAGCATTTAGTAGTATATATATATATAATAATCAACTATATATCAGATATGTGACGTTATGAAGAGTAATATAAAATAAGGTATGTTTTCATTGTCACTGATTAAACTGAAAACTCAAATCCACAAATAGTATCCAAGAAAATCTAAATGCAAAGCCTAGTAATCTAGACGGGCAAATAGACTATTTCATCACAGAACAGGCATAAAAGCTAAGGGGACATTCACGAAATACAACGGCATTCAGCGAAAAAGTGACTCCGAGTTATGAGACACGAAACAAGCTATTAATCTTAGAATGCTTTTGTGTTGTTCCATAGTAGTAGTAAGTTCTGTTGACAAGCGGGTTTTAGCTGTTAAATTAAATGTTAACCAATATTTACTCATTGTATTCTTCAAAAAAAAACATTCGGTGATAAGTGGAAGACCGTCGCGTGCGGGTAGTTTTAAATTTGTTTAAAATGTATCACGTTTTGTCTGGCGTAGAGGTGCTCTGCTTGGTATATGTATGTATGTATATATATATATATATATATATATATCTCATAATCAGCTATTTTGCAGCTTTCTTGGTATTGATATTTTGCTTGACTTAGCTTGAGCTAGATGGTATGGCGTGAATGTGGAAATATGTATTTTTTTATTGATATTTATTACATAACTTATAAAGATTTATAAATTATATAGATATAATATTAGTGAAGAGCGACATCGGTGACCTTACCGGAATGATATACAGCATGTTCCTTTTTTTGTTTTTATTTACAGTTGATATTTGAAAAGATACGTTAAGAATAATTTAAATACGATTAGATTTAGAGTGAATTATTCTTTTATTTTTAAGTAAGTTTAATGTAACTATTGCTCTTCTTTACACCGAAATTGTAATTTTTTTTACAAACGTTAAAAATAAGAAGTCTTATTCGATTTCTGGTAGATATATAACTGCCAGGATATAAATGGATGAATCCGTTTACCCGTATCGTTTTAAATTGATCAGTTGTTTAGATAGGCCGTAAGTTATGGTTTTCACATTGTTTTTAATACTTGTATTATGAATAACTAGCCACTCGTCCCGGCTATGCCCGGATAACAAGAATACTGTTTTTTTCCCAAGGGAGCATTATTCGGGATAATAAATACAGACAGGGCATGGGCGCGTATGAGCTGGTATGAGGTGATACACAAGTCAGCTCATACCCTGTCTGTATACTAAATTTCATCAAAATCTGTTTAGTAGTTGCAGCGTGATTGACGGAAAAATATCAAAAAACAAACTTTCACATTTATAACATTACTGTGATAATGTGTTTTGTTTTCGTAAATGGAGAAGCCGTCGCCCATTTCCTTCTCCTCACCCTTCCCAATCCATTCCTCCTATCCCGTCGTCGAAACTTCCTTATCCACATAAAACGGGCAGCACATTATTAGAGGCACTAACTCTGCGAATGTTCATGAGCGGTGGTGATCGCTTACCATCAGGCAAACCACCAACTAACTTAGTTGCCCGGTATGACATAATAAATATATGAATGAACTAGGTGGTTAATCCTTGTTTGCCTGTTCTTAAAAGTAATTTTTCCGCCAATTATGCAGCATTTTTCAACGACGTCCCACTTCTATTTGTCTTTCCTTCAACTAGAATCAGCATTTTTTGAAATAAACTTCTCCTTACAAGCAAATAAGTATAGAATTCCATTGCAATAAGTGAGTAAATTGTCCAGGACAATTTAAATGTCTTGAAGCCTCAAAACTCGTTCAATTCATAAATAAAACGCGAAACATCTCCATCTATTCTGTGAACAATTCACCGCATTCCCAACGCTTTGTGCATCGTGTGCCACAGAACACATAACATAGAACGCGCGTCAACGTACGGCCACCGTGTAACAGGATTGCCCCTTGCAATTTCACTGCTCTGTGCCTTTTGTTCGCTTCAACTTTTATCCGCAGTTGATGTGAAAGGGGTTGCTGAAATGAATTTCGAAGAATAACTTTTATTTGGTAAGTGAATAATGTACGATTTTGCTATTACAAGAATATTGTGAAGGGAACAGAGTGCGCCGGAGGGTTTAGATTCATCTCCCATAGTTGGAAAAGGAAGCTGGTCTAGAAATTGTGGTTTTGGAAAATTGTTGTTAACACAAAACACTAATGTTTCCTCTTCATAATATTAATTAAGATAAAGCCAAGGATTACAAATTTTAAATATACCCTCAAAAAATTTTTTTCATCTGTCTGCACAATCCTATGTTTTGACAATGTAAAGAATATTATTTATTTCAAAGTATGATTTACAAGACCTTTATATGACATTTAGACATTAGACATGGCGGTGTGGTAATGTAAATATTAATACTCATTGTTCATGAATCATTACCGATTTACTGAACAGTATCTTACGAAAACTCATAATAATACGTTATGGCCTAATGAAGCTGATACTCCAGTGGTAGCGAGGCTTATTTATTCACATATTTATTCATTTATGAAAAAATTGTAATAAGACGTTTTTAGAAAAAGCCAGAGATCCAGCGAAACTTAATATGGAAGCACTAATATTACCTGATGCATTTATGTTTTTGCTTCTAATAAATATAATTTTTCATATTCATTCACGTACTAACCCTTATTATATTTTTAGGAAAACCAGAAGTGGAAATAAACAAAAAAACTCACAAAAATACACCTAGCTTATTTGCTAATTATTACAAAAAGGAAATCAAACTAAACTAAAATTCTAACGAAATTTCTTATAACTAAACGATCACAAATATAATTAAAGTACACGCGAAATTCACAAGAAAGACAGGTTGACTATCAACGAGCAGAGGTTCCTCTTGCCAAGTGGCTTCAACGCGAAGTGTGTCCAGACTGAGCTCGCAAGCGCTTATATTGAAAATAGACTCCTCCCACTCGACTCCCCGCTACTGCCACAAGAAACGTCACTCTTCTCCTAACAATATATATAATTGGAGATATTCCAAATCGCCTTAGATCTGCAAAAACGCTGAAAATAAAGTTAATGTATGCAAATGTTTAGAGTGGTTAGCGCATAATCTTACACCCGTGTCAGTCCAGTATTTTATGAGGCCCATTTCGTGGATGTTACCATGATGTCTTAGTCATGGTAACACCAGGTCACCAACAACAACACCAGGTCAGGTCAACAATGTGAATGTATGCAATAATTTGTATGTGTGTGTGTTTGTACTGGGAAATTTATTTAATTAATCTTTTCTTCTCCAGGTGACTTTCGATAGGTGCCTTAGCTGCAACTATATCGAGGTGAACCCTAGGAATTAACTCGTAGTATAAAATGAAGACTATATATTTCAGTTCACAATTTTAATACTGTAGTTCAGAAAACCAGCGTGAAATAGTGCCATGCTACTGTGTTTCGTAGGGTGAGTAAGGAAGCTGAAGGCCCGTTTCCTTTTCCTCACCCTTCCCCGTCTATTCATTCCATCGCTGATCATTTCCTTATCCATGTCCACATCCAGTCATTAATCCTTATCCCTTTCCCCTTAAAAGCGTGTAGCACATTCACAGAGGCATTAGCTCTGTTCATTGACGGTGGTGATCTCTTACCATCAGGCGAAGCACAAGCTCACTTGCCCGCTTATGGCATAGAAAATAGAGATATGTTTCGAATCACGTATTCAACAGATATCTGTAGTAAGATCATCTGTGTGCAAGCTACTTTAGCTGTCTATGAGCTATATCAAACATAGCTACGCTTTAACTGGATGCCAGTGGATGGGAATCCTTGAGCCACTCACCGACAGAATTGCGACAACTGGGCCAAGTACATTTCCTTTCTTTTGTTGTTGCGGGTCCAAATTATAGTACATTGATTTGAATTTACTTAAATCTTGACCAGTTCTTGAAAGCGAGTTAATGTGTTATGACAATGGTTCGTCACACTATCACACTAATGTTATTAATGTGAAAGTTGTTTGGATGTTTGACTGTCAATCACGCTGAAACTACTGGACGGATTTTGATGAAATTTCATATACAGATAGGGTAAAAGCTGACTTGGGTGACAGGATACTTTTTATTAAATGCTCCCTTGGGATAAAACAGGAATCTTGATAACCCGGACGAGCGTCTAGTTACATATATGTGTTCAGCTGATCGAAGTGGGTTTGTATTTAAAGATTTTAGTATATTTTGTATTGTGATAGATAGAAAATGTTTGCAAGTCTTCACTAGGCATTCCTACACTTACATCATCTGCTCTATAGCCCACTTGGAGACACGGATTATTTGGGGTTAATATTTTTTTAATCTAAAGAGGCATCTATGAGTAAAACCTGCTTACTGAGGTTCAGCGCGTTGAACCAAACAAACAAACTTATAGCTAATATTCGTATATATATCAATCACCACCGGTGTTAGAATCTGTGACACCAGCATAATCTTCTTTGTTGTGTAAATTGTGAATTTCACGGCTTACCGCGCAAACATGGCTGCCGAAGTACTCAGACCCAATCCGTTCACAAAAGTGTTTGTCGATGGTTTATAAAGAATATCGGGGATAGCTTGTTCGGAGCCACGTTGAGACTTACGGCTCTTTGAATATCTGTGTTGAGTTATTTTAATGTTTAAAGTCATAATTTGGTTTATGATGAAAAGGTGCATAAAACGTTCGATTTTAAGAAAGTAAATGTGGAAATATATTACATATTTTCAAAAAAATCATACAAGTGAAATAAGTGTAAAAAAAATGGTTGCCTGTAAAGGTTTTACGGGCGAAGATTTTACGTTACAACGTCTTTTTCTCGTTAGAATATTTATTGATATGAATATTGTTAAATTGCACAATAGGAACAAGGAATTGAATGAAAATAAGAATTACATAAATTTTAACTATAGAAAATATATTTACTAAAAAGACAGAGACAGAGACACAAGCACGCGCCGATTCAATGCGCCTAATTCTGTAGTGCTGCGCGCGCAGTGGACCAATCATAGTTCGGTGACTCATCGTAACGTTACCGGGCGTTACACTTTTTCATGAGTGACTCCGAGCCGCAACGTAATTTAAGACGTTGTCACGTCAATATCTGAATTCGCTCTTTCAAATATTTTTTTTAAATGTTCGCAGTAAATATTAATGTAACATTCATATTCTAAGTAATCTACTCATAATTAACATTATTGCAAACAATTTCCAATAACAAACACAACACACTAATAAATAAACATTCTATTTCGATTATACCATTATTTACTCCGACGTCCGCATTCAAATAAAGTGCGTTCGCATTGACTGACATCTCCGATAAAAAGGCCACAGATAACCTATCCGCCGCCGATCCCATTCATAAATCACTCCTGTCGAGATTTGCATGTCAACATTTCAGTTATTTCTGAGTGTGAGCGAATTCAAAGTGTGTACCGAATTTAAATTTCAAAGGCACGTTCCATTTCCAAATGTGAAATTCAAAATTGAAATAAGAATGAGTTGGATGTCGCTTAAAATTCGAAGTAAGCCGTAGTCACGCTTCCATTTGTGAAATTATTGGTTATCTTTGCGTTCTATGTTCAAATTTTGAACCGAACGATTTGACAGTTGAAAGATTTACTTCTTTTTTATACCCTGGCTCCTTATAGCGGGTTCATTTTCCATTTTTAAGTTTTGTTTGAAAGAAAAGTTTGCAAATAAATGACTGTGAACTAAATGAACCATTCAATGTTAATTATTGGTGTATATGCACACATCTCAATTCTTTGTATGTCTTTAATATGAATGAGAGTTAAATAATCGATAAGTTATGAAACGTTAAAACTGTTTAACAATAATTAATAAAATTAAAGGACATTTCAGTACTCTTCTTTTAGTCTATGGCTCCAGCACGTAAAGGGAATTCGAGTTCTACACTCAAAATTAAACTATTAATAAATCTGTCACGGAAATTTCAGCAACCTTTATGATTAAACTTAAAAAACTTAAAGAGTTAAATATCAATCAGTGTGAAATACGATATTCGTAAATCAATATTTCATCAAAGGATTGCAGGTACCATTTTACCACACCGTATAAATAAATACCATACCACACTAGGATGATGTAACAGCCCAAGTAACAGCACACTTCGTCTGTATTACGAAGAATAAATCGCGTTTTAAATCCGTTAAAAGCCCTTCATTTGTAAAAGTTATTCCATCTGTTAAATAGACGCTATATCCAACCTCTTTTGTCAAAATTATAACGTAGATAATACAGCAAAATTGAAAAGCATCAAATAACGCTTAACTGTAATCTAGCAGTGGTTTTTACCTGACCGTAACATTAGTCACAGCAAAGCGTGATCTGTCTCCCTGATAAATGGTCTCCTAATGCCTTCTACAGACTGCTTCAAAGTGAAAGTATTAGAGAGATGATATTAAGTATTTTTTGGGATCCACATTATAGAGGAAGAATCGTGCTGTATTTGTTAATTGCCGAAACATGTTTATGAGAATTGCATAGCTTTTGTTCATTGAATCTTACTCTAAATTCTACGTGTTATAATTCGGTTGTTAAGATTATTCCATAAGATATAGGTACATGTATAGTATATATGGTTTATGTTTTGATAAGCCTCAGAGTATGTAAAACTCTAATACTGATGTTATGCATCAGATATATTGAGGATTCATTTTGGTGCACACAACTGCTCATAACGTTTTATTACTGTTTAATATATGTATAATTTTTTATGTTATTGTTTGACTGTTGAAATAAATAGTTCTTCCTTTTGAGTTTGTAATAAAAGCAATTGCAATCCAAACAATATATTGATTAATAAAATACTTATACGTCTAACGGCTTATAACGACTTAAGTATAAATGAAAATATATTAAAAGTAAATATTCTATAAACAAAGGCAATATCTTAGCAATACAAGTAATAGAAATTAAGTAAATATAATACATAATATAAACTATTAATATTGCAAAAAATTTAACAATTTTTTCGAAGATTTATATCTCTCACGTACCAAACCATCAGATGTGTTACACCCAAAAATAAACTACAAGAAAACACCTCATAACATTAAAGCATTATGAGCTGACGAAACACCAGTCATCTTATCACTTGACCGTTTTTATCAGTACATTTCCCATTCGGGTGAAGCTATGGAAAGGGCAAGATGTATCTATGTAATGTGAAGGGTTTTGAACGAAATTTGCGATGGAAGGTTATTTTGACTTTATATATTTTGTTAAGTTAGTTTACAAAGCCTGAATACATTATATTTCGTTAAATGTTATTTGCCAGCTAAGATAGGTTGTGTTTAATCGCTAGTAGGTATATTTAATTATTGTGACAGTGTTTGTCGCTAAGCTCCCCCAAAACGGCTTTTTCGATTGTTATGAAACATTTGGTAGTTCTGAGAATAGATGGTAAATTATATTTAAATTAATGAGACGTATTGACAATATATCGTTTGCTAGGGCATTATCCTACTAATATTATAAACACCTAGTCTGAATTAGACCTAATTTAAAAGTGCCCTATTTGATATGTAAGTACACGGATAACACCAGATTTCAAATAGAAAAAGAAATCATTAAAAACCCACTCGAAAGTTCTTGACAAACAATACAATTACAGTCGAATTGAGAACCTCCTTTGTTTCAAGTCGGTTGAAAACTATCGTGAAAGTAAATATTTCCAATAGACGCTATCGAAATAGATGAATTGCGAACAATGGGACTCTCTTAGATTCTATTTCACGCGGCATTAAATTGATAAAGTTTCGGTCGATTCTTTACATTGGCTGAAATAAGTATGAAAGACTATATCTTATGCTTTCAGTGTCAAAACAATATCATTTTCAATGTGTACTTATAATCTAAAGCTGTACTAATAATCTATAATTACCTAGTCTTGCCATAAATATTGTAATAAAGAAAAAAGAAAATTGTTAACTGCAAATAACATTTATTACT
>NC_052128.1:969410-1012822 GCF_012273895.1 Zerene cesonia | reverse complement strand
ACAGATTCGAAATTCAAATGTAATATTTTTTTATAATTAAGTGTAACAGTATTTATGGCCAGACTAAGTATATACTCATATTTGTATATAAAAGTTGGAGGAGTTAGTTTGTTTGCTTGTAAAATGTACGCCATTAATTGAACCTAATATTATTCCATCATTATATTTATCCCTTTGTCAAATCGGTATCGTGGTTGCAAACAGAAGAAAAAATAATAACCATTGCATAGCACTTCATAGCATAGAATCTTTTTAAACGATAATTAATTAACAGGAATGGTCTGGTTACTGCTGTATTATATACAACTAGACGCTGATCTTGGCTCCGTTCGGATATTAAGACTCCTGTTTTATCCTAAAATAGTATTTAATCGGGATAAAAACTATCCTGTCACCCAAATCAGCTAATAGTTCAATAGCCGTTCAGTACTTACAGCGTAATTGACGAGCAAACATTCAAACAGACACACTTTCACATTTCTAATATTAGTGTGATAATTATAAAATGCATATATATATATAGATTACACAACCCAAAACAACTAATATAATTCACAAAAGAACTACGTATAAAATGTATAAGTTTCGAACATGAGTTTCTTTCACAGAGCCGCTTTCACAACTCAGCCTGTCCTCAGGCGAGACCTTCGCAAAGTGAAACAATTGTAGAATTGTTTTCTGTGGAAATTTACAAGCGGACATTGAATAACCCCAAAGTTAAACTCTTGTAACGAGTGAAGAGTTTTATCTTTATAGCTTTTCATTACTTTTTCCGCTACAGACCCTGAATTTTATCGGAGGTTCTGATACCTGTTTTTTATATAATGCGGGCATCTGAACTAGTTCAACTGATGGGAAGCGATCACTACCGCCCATGGACAATTGCATTGGTAGGGCCTTTGAAAACGCGTTGCCGCTTATTAGGGGTAATGAGATAAGGAAAGGATTGATATCGGGAATAAAGGTATGGACTGGGAAGGGTGAAGAAAAGGATACAGGCGTCTTACCTGCATAAGACAGTCACTCATTCTTGCTCTCTATAAATATTTACGAATTAATAAAAACACAAAATAATTTTTATTGTGCATGTGTTTAAACTATAACTAAATATCTTTAAACAGACTTTAGGTACATTTTATAGTATTATAATTAACCGTAATCCTAAAAATAAATTCATTCATCTACGCTTATGCGGATGATAAAATCATTTGTTATACATATGTAACAGAAAACGCAAATGAAATAAGATAAAATCTATTTATAATTGCGTTATAAAGCAATCATAAAAATATCAAATATCGTTTCTTCAGTCCCCGTTCAAAGGACACCATTACCTTAAATACAATTTGCATAAAATAAACGGATTATAAACATCGTCCGAAATTTGAAACTCAACAGGTGTGCTTGATTTCAGATCCAAATGGGTATTCCTACAAATGACGGCCATTAAACAAAGGTGTGAATAGCAATTAGGAATTAGGGCACATCTGTAGGTTTAGAGTGAAATGCAATTACGTGACGAAATATATATACGTAATTGATACGGAGCATTGCGAAGGTAACAAGTTTCGACTTGTTTAGTGCTCGAAGTCTTGACGGTGTAGTAATTTGCTGAAAATGTTATTAGGATTACTGGGGGTTTATGTGTTCTATTGAGCATATGTTTGTTGTTATTTCAACCCTCTCCTTGGTTTATGTAAGCGCAGAACCGTGTGGTTCGGGCTTCGATTACCAGGGAGGCCTAATGATACAAAAGCTTGCTGGCTTATGGAGCAGGGTCCCAAGTTTGCTAACTAAAAACTGCTTCAATTGTGTTTCAATTGGCTTGTTTTAGAATGGTGTGACAGGTTCAATGGCCTGTTAAACATTTGTGATACAATAAAATAAAAACACATTCGAAGCGCATCTAAATTACTATGGACACAAAAATGCGAATTACATCTGCTCAAAAGGAGACCTTTATGTTGCCGTGTGCATAAAACAGTTTTCACATATAACGTAAGGTAATTATTAAATCCTGGCGATCCTAAGCAGAATAATATTATGATAAACTCATGAAATTGCTTTGTCACCGATCGTTGATAAGTGTACAAAGTTTGAATTAAATCTGTCTGTTTAAAGTGGATTAAAATCGAGTTTGAATGGGTCAGTTTCATGTGTTAAAAATGTGTTAATACAAAATATAATAATTACATTCATACCAGCAGAAAAATAGTTATTTTTCCTTCGAAAAAAGTCTAGCTTCAAGCTGTTATAATATGTATTATTTAACCCACTACTGTTTCCATTGTTAGGACTTAATTTTAAATAAACAGGATCACTTCCCTGAATATTATTTCAGAAGGTATATGTATCGTGAGCAGGCTGCAGCGCCCGAGGGGGCTCATAAACTAAGTCCGGCTAGTGATGTGCTGGCTCTATCGTGTACATTTAGGACGATTTAACTAATTTTTAAATAGTAACACTATTGTTTTTATGACATGTAACTTGTAAAATAAATAAATAATTATCTAGAGAGAGCGGAATGGTCGTTTGGGCATCTGAAAAAACTCGTGGAAATTCATATTTAAAAAGATTTTATAAATATAAAATTCCAATAGTATCTGCTATCATATAGTATCTACTATTGGAATTTTATATTTACTACTTTATTTTCTATTACTTATATTGTCTATTGGCAAATATGATAGGTAATTGAATTTATTAAATGTAATAATTTATCTCTACCTATAGATAATTGTAGTTTCAGTAACTGTTATTGAAATTATCTATTGATGACGAAAATTTTATGAATTAAACGTGAATGCGAGTCAGTCCCGATATTGATCTCAAAACAGTGAATGAATGTATATATTAAAGGGCCATTTTATGTTCATTGACATGTAACCAACCCAAGTTCAATAGTTATGATGACATGTTATGTCATTTTATTAAAATTTTTAATCGTATCCATGTTTAAGAACCGGATTTGTCATACTATTTACTATTTACACTTCCTAGAAGATGTAAAGATTTAATTCATTATTAACACTTAAAATAGGCTATTAAACCTCTTTGGATTTACAAAAATAATTAATTTTTTTTCGTATAATAGATAAAAATATTAAAAAAATACAATCTATCGACAACCGCGTCACATCCTTACTTTACGATGTACAAGTCAAGACCTGCTTCCTGCAGGTAGTTGGTACTTATTACAACTTGCCTGATATTTGATTTACCTGGGAAATCTAATGCAATGTCTAGACCAATGATATTACTTAGCCGCATAAACGTGAAACTTTAAGATCTCGGCGATGCTTACTGATTCTGACGGAGTTGATTGCAATTTGAGTTGGGTTTAAGTGTAGTTTTCAGTGTGTTTGAACTTGTATGGGGTATACATATGTAATCCATACACGTACTTATTGATCATAAGAATAGGATTCATAATTTAATGTACGTATATGTCACCTTGAAATTGTAGAAAACGACGAAATTCCAATTATTATGTAACTTTACATTTTACAATGATATACGTACCTTAATGCACCAATAATATATGCACTAAATTCCTCGCACTCAATCGCATGATTATGTACATCCATTTTGCGTTCAAAGAAAAAAAAAGAAACATTCGTGTTCACATCATAATCTATATTTGATAACTCTTAATACTAACCTGAAATTAGAAAAAAGGCGCTAAAAATAACGAAAGAGCCGATGTTCAAATACATCTCAATCATTCAACGAAAACAGAGACACGTCGACATCACTGGAAATACGTTCAGACGTTCAAAGTTCGAATAAAACTAAATCAATCAGTGAATGACAAATTGCTTTAGGAAATTCAAAGGGGATTTGGCCGGCTGCGTCTAGTTTGCCGATTCGACGCCGGCATTCGTCACGCGAAAATGTTTCAATCGGTCACTCCATCACCCGTTCATTCGCTCACTCGTTCGCTCTCTCTATCGCCCACTAAATCTTGCGCTATTGTTAAAAATGAAAATCCCGTGTTAAAATTTTACGATAGATCGTCACTGTTTTATGGTGCAGTTGTAAAAGTTTTAAGGACGTTTTTATTGGTGAAATTTTTCTGACGATTCTACAATGGTTGAGTGTTAAAATATATAGATTAAATTACGTATAAGTTTATAGTTCAATTGTTCAATAATGCTTACTTTTATTAATTGAAGAAAAGCTACGGAATTTTCTTTCTTTGGCACGCGTAAGCATAAATATATTAAAATAGCATATAAATGGTAATATTCCTCATATTTTTGATAATACAAAATGTATAGGGAACGTATAACCTCGATACATGGGAGTTGGACGAAATATTTCAGACCCCTTTTTGTCTATGTATCAGTACATGCATTATGATATTATTTTAAAACTCTCCCCGAAGATTGAACTCTTGAACCTGGCTACTAACCTTTTCGCTACACTCGGTATCTAAGAGATACCAATAGAGGTGTAAGAGGTACATCTGTATAAGGTATAAGGTAAAGAGGTACAACAATATAAAATATGTATATGAAATAGGTCATTGATCCCAAAATTAGGCGTGATAAATATAAAAATTGCTGAGTATCACAAGAACTTTCATTGTAGACAAATATTATTGATAGGAAATTATAAAACGATACAGGTCATTAACCCTTAAGCTTTATTTGTAGATTTTTCTTAAATAATAATCCTATTTAATTCGCATTTTAGACATAATATAATGATGCGCAGAAAATTATAAGCTGGGTCGCTGACCTCTTCAACAAAAATACTGGCTAATAATGTTTGAAAACAATCAAACTGGATTTGTATTTTTTAGACAAAATGTAATATTTTATATTCTTGTTGATATATACTATTTATGTATGTTTGTATATATGTGTATTCATATTTATATTATTTGTTGTAAGCAGATTGTTAAAAATTATTGCACTGCACCTCCACCTTAACACCTACTCTAACGAGTTGTCTGGAAGAGACCGCTTATAGCGATAAGACCGCTCTGCACATTACCTACTGTTTGTTTTATAATTGCATTAATTTTGGGGTGTAGGGTGTAGTGTGATATTAAGTTTTTTATTTCATTTCAATATTATATCTAGAAATTAATTATCTACTCCTACTTCTTTTTTGATCACACTTCTAACCAAATTGAGTTGATATGATCTAATCTAATTGAGTATATATGATCATTTATATGACATCTATTTGCTTCAACTATGAGTTATACATAATACGTTAATTTAGGATACATATTCATAAAAAAGAACATCAATAGAGGTCACCTAAGTACGCTTAAATATAGATACTGTCTTGTTTTCTCTACTCAGTGTAATCATAGTAAATACTGATCTGTTACATTATTAACACTACAATGATTAACTATAAGTCCACTTTTTTCTAATTAGTTTCTAAAGATTATCTGTGGTATTAAATAAACATTCTTCCTTCCTTTTTTTTAGGTTTTACAACAAATAGGTAGTAATAATGCCGATTCACACAGGAACGTAATCCCAAATCGCTGACGATAAGAGGTAAATCAAATCCATTGACAAACAATAGTGGCCAACACATTCGAGTCACGTATCCTAGTCCCTTCGATATTAACTTGAAAAACAATGTTTATTTGATTTACTGTTTTTGTCCAGTATGGAGAAAGTTAAGATTTTTCTTTCCACTTGTCAATTTGTTCCTATATTGTTTCTGTGTTGAGTTTTTGTGCTGTGTTGCCGGAATCTGTGAGGGGTGAATGATTGTTGTCGTAATTTGTTTGTTTTATCGTTTTAAAATACGTTCGATTTGATAGTTTGTGTCGTTTGGTGGCGTATTGAACAATGCTGATTTCTATGTTTAATATGACTGTAATCAATTTAACAAAAATGATGACGTATGATTTTCTACGTCGCTAAATTTTTGTTTTTGGGATTAAGATTTTTAATAATACTCCAAAATCATCATCATATATGTTCCCACTGCTGGGACACAGGCCTCCTATGAGGGTTCAGGCATAATCCACCACGCTGGCCAAGTGCGGGTTGGTAGATATCACAGGTCGTTGAACTTTTGATTCTTGGACATGCCGGTTTCATCACGATGTTTCCCTTCACCGTTTGGAGCAGTGGTGATGTTATCGACATGTGCAGACAAATTGAAAAATCAATTTATTTCCTGCACGCTCGCCCGGTCTTGAACCCCGACTTATAGATTTCAAAGTACGAGGTTCTCACCACTGAGCCACCACTGCTTATTACTAATATGTATACCTATTTGAAAATTAATGCACAGTTTAAAATGCAATTCATTCGTTGATTAATTATTTCCATGGTCACAAGAAATACCAGTGCAGTCGATGCAAAATGTCTCACAATTTCTTTACAAAGACTTTTTCCGCAACTATAATTTGTACTTTAATCAATCATAATTGAACGGTAGCCATTTCATTCAAATTCGACGTTAGCAAATTACACCGTAATGGCTTGTAATAGAATCGACAATCGTGTAATCAAGCGGCTATGGCGTGATGCGTTTGTAAGTCGTGGGAATAAATTCATGCTTCGTTGCATAATTATTGCATCGTACATGTTACGATATACCTAGTAGACGTAGTATATTAATTTTGCAACAACTAGTCTCGAAAACAAGAAGAAATCCTGTACTAATAATATAAATCTGATGAATTTCTTTGTCCCCTTGGTCCTCATCTTGCGTTCAGCAACTATTGTAGGTAAAACCGCGGGTCCAAGCTAGTTATATTTTAATGTAAAAATTTATGCTTAATCTCAATGAATGCATGAACGAATCGAATGAAATCTCAGTGGTGAAAGGATATGGGATATAGGTTGACAATAAAAATTTTAACATTTTTATTAAAATTTTTAGGGAGTGATCTTACTCCATTTTTATTGTGCTGTATGTATGTTTAGTTATTGATAATACTAACACATAGGTAAAACAAGTGGATGACACAACATAATACTATACTAGGATGTTTTTAAATTGATGCATATTTATTTACTTACCAAAAACACCTGATTTCATCCTATCAGCGTTTTATTAATACTCCGAAACCGAACCGAACTCCGAACCGAACTCACCGGGTGTGGTACTTCCCCGGTGCGAGCTGGTCCAATTCGTGCCGAAGCGTGCTCGACTACCACAATAAAATATTATAATAGAAGTGCTATTTTAAGCAAACGAAAACTTTAATAAACAAGCTCGCATTTTGATATTGAATACCAACGTGTATAACGGGAATCATTTTAAAATTGCAATTTCATATTTTCACTTCAATTTCAAGTAATAACCGGGGATAATGCATCGCCTGGTGAGTGGCAGGTACACGCTATGCGGCGATAGCTTCAAATGTATGAATTTCGGTCAATTTAATAAGCACTTCCCTTTCCAAAAAGTCGGCAATCCATTTGTAGAGGCGTAAGGTCTGCAATTTCCTTATGCCTCTACAAATTTTCATGGGCCGTGGCGGCGGGCGGCGCTTACCATCAGGCGACCCACCAGCTCCATTGCCGACTGTGACATAAAAAAAAAAAACTTTATGACAGCAAAGTAAAAGTTATCTTTTTCATTACGTTTTATCCGAACGAAGAAGGTTTTTGTAGAGTTACTCGATAGCTAAGTGGGTTTCAACCGATTGACTTGATTCTGGTTTCTGATTCTATAACCTGATAGAATTTGTTGTCATTTGGTCCCATTATTGAATTTGGAATTACCTCTTTTGTAGTACATAAATATTATACACTAGCTGCGCCTCGCGGTTTCGGACGAACACAAGTATTAATATAGCTCAACTATTTCTGATACTAAAGCTAAGCTTGTAAAATTGCATCAAAACTCCATTCTGTAGTTTTTACGTGAAAGAGTATCACATCCATATCTAAAAAATCGCGTTTCTAATATTTTAGTACGATTGTGTCCATAGATTACATGTAATCTCAATCCAATAATGTTTATTGAATTTACTGAGGGTATATTAATAAAAATTCCTAAAATACACGGCGTAGGAGCTGCACTTGAGTTCTATGAAGGGAATCCAATACGTTCGTATGATAACGGGTGTTGTGTTCTTACACGTGTCCCAGGTTTGATTTCAATCTTGTTTCACTTAATACGCTGGTTGTTAAGAGATTTTGACGAATTTCAATGACTTTTATTGTACACCAAAAAGTTCTTTGACCTTTTGTGGGGTACGGCTCATACGCAGTGGCGTGGCTATCATAGGGCCAGGTGGTGCAGTGCACCAGGCCCCCGGAGCTCAAGGGGCCCTCTAATCTCAGCTTTGAAAGAGGGGAGGAAGGCGGAAAGAGGGGAGGAGGGCCCGATTCTTTCCCTATGCACCAGGGCCCTTGTCCCTCTAGCTACGCCACTGCTCATACGCAATATACATAATTTTTTAAAGATATAAGTCCCGTATCCGCTGCTGGGGTATGGGGCAGATGATGTACATCTGTTTCACTGATCAATTTTCCTTTTTTTTTGACAAGTAGGTGATCAGTCTTCTGTGTCCTGCCAGACCGCGACATTATTTTTTTTATGCGTCCCCACCGGGAATCGAATCTAGGACCTCTCAGTTCTACGCTCACGCATTACCCACTGTACCAAGGAGGCGGTCCTTTTTTTACGTGTAAGTTGGTAATCTTATTAGGATGTGTAGTAGTGATCACCACGGCCTATCATTTAGAGGTAAACTCGCTTTGAAGAGGTTTATTCCATAGGATAAGGTTAGATAGATAGAGGTTTATTCCATGGGAAGAGTGAGGAAGAGGAAACAGAACTGCACTATTCTGTATATTTATCTTAGAACATTATGGAGGATTTAAATTAGTTTCAACGCTTACTTATTTCCTAACCTACAAAGTCACCTTACAAACTGGTAAAGCAATAATACATTTAATTCGTGATTTGGCAACTATCGATAAAAAGTAAAAAATAATAAAATTCTTTATTCGAAATGTTATGGTATTTATGTTTATAGTTTTTAGGTACATTCCATAGACGCAATAATGAACTTTAAATTAAATTAATTAAAATAAAAACAGCCATGCATGATTATATGTCATTAGTGTTACAATATAGAAATGCACTGCATGCTGAAATACATTAGCTGTTATATGAGTAAGCGTAACGTCGATAACCTCAATAGTGATGTGATAAAGATCGATAATATTTGTCGATAAGCTATGTCATTATCAGGTTCGACAAAGACAATGTATATTTTGTTACGTGTGTTTAACGACCTATGATGTTGACATCATTTCTTTTTATAACCTAGTATTTTTCAGCATCATATTAACAGCCATTTTCTTACTTACTGTAGCATCATTTTCCATTTGATGTTTCAGCGTTTGATTATTCATTTTTTATTGCGAACAAAACCCATAACAGAACGCCCATTCGATGACAAACAAGCAAAACAAACAGATTTCGTAAATTGTTCATTAGACGATTGAAAGGCTGTTATTAACACGTTCATTTGACAAATGTTTACACAAATGGGCGCGCAAAATGGAAGAGGTTGGAACTAATGACATTTAGTTTACCAATAGTGATTGATTGTTGGTCAGAGCACGCATCGATTTGAGTTATGTCATCTAGTTGGAACTGTTGAGGTAGTTTGGAACCAACAGCAATGGAATACGGTTGGATGTTGAATAGCGCGTTTAGTTTATTGCAAGCCTCACGGGAATGGATATAGCGTTTGTATTGAGATTGAAGAGAACTGTTAAATATATGAGGAATAAAATTTTATCTTATTTGCTGAGCACGTCCATAATTAATATAAAGTTTTATAGTATCCGGTTTAGCATCGATCCTCAAACTAATTTTTGTTTTAAGCACAAACTTTCGAATCAAGTACTTAAAGATGTATTTATAAAACCGTATTTTATTTAGGGTATAAATTTAGATATAGAATAATAAATTGGAGTAGCCGTATTTTGGAAACTGGCAGACAAATATTGTACGAACAAAACAAGTGACCTTTAGCAGCTTTATGACCAGCAAACAACACACTTCACGCACAATATTATTTATGAAACGACCACGTGTCGTGAATCGTATCACGTTTATGTAATATTTTTCTTTGATTAAACAAGAGCTCTATTACCTAGAAATAGAGACCATATTTCGAGATTGAAGTATTTCTATAACGCGCCAATAAATTAACGCTTGGGATAGATATCGGAACCGTCAAATTTACGACCTCAAGAAGTAAGGTCAAGATTGCTTTTTGTTGCATGGATTATATTGGACCTGTCTGCTATTATTGTCAACTTTATCTGAGATTCATACTATCTTGATATGTTATTTATTTTATATGAAAGTATTAAATATCCTACTAATATTATAAATGCGAAAGTTTGTAAGGATGTGTGTGTGTTTGTTGCTCTTTCACACAAAGACTACTGAACCGATTGCAATGAAATTAGGTACGTAGACACGCCCCGACAACTGGAATAACATATAGACAACTTTTTATCTCGATATTCCTACGGTATACAGACATACGCGGATGAAACCGCGGGACACAGCCATAGTTATACTATACGGTAGGTATTAAAATCTTTACGATTTTCCATAATGGGTACATGAGTATAATAACTAAGAGAAAATGCCTTACATTGTTAAATCTTTTCAAAGCTTTATGCTTGGAAATGATCAATTTTCATACATTAAAGTCGAATTAGCTAAATGATAAATAAAGAATGAGACCTTTAAACAATTCTTAAACAAATTTAATGATTCTCCTAAGATTCACAAGGAAATTGCATTTCATTGATAACGAAATAAATAAACAAAAAATAAACATTTATTTCAATTCAATGCTAACAATAGGCATAATCTTTGTTTCCTGCACATTAAATTTTCACTTCATATTCAAAGTTATGACGAATAACACGATATGAAAAAGTTCAAGCTTTTAAAATATTAAACTGAAAAATTGTGAAGAGACTCCTCAATGACTCTGTCAAAGTGATTCTGAAAGTCATTTAAAAGTTAGTTGATATAAAGCGTCCATTAAAACTTAATATCGGCTTTTTATTTATCTGAACTCTTATACTTTATAAAGCGAATTTATATTTTTATTACTTGCTAATAAACTTTGCAATTTACGTAAATGATATTTGCGTTAATTGAAATGGGTCAGAGTTCACGAAAGGGTAGGATGTAACAGTAATTATTCGGAAAACTGGTTGAAAATAATGCGAGTTATGAATACGCTTCCTTACTTCTTCCTGTCCTGAAATTGGGCTAATTTTTAACGAAACTACTTTATACTGTGCTAGCGGTGTTTGTTTAAAAAAGCAGTGGTGGCTCAGTGGTGAGAACCTCGGACTTCAAAAATCGATAAGTCGGGGTTCGAGACCGAGTGAGCGTGCAGGAAATAAATTGATTTTTCAATTTATCTGCACATGTGGATAACATCACCACTGCTTAAAACGGTGAAGGAAAACATCGTGAGGAAACCGGCATGTCCAAGAATCAAAAGTTCGACGACATGTGATATCTGCCAACCCGCACTTGGCCAGCGTGGTGGATTATGGCCTGAACCCTCATAGGAGGCCTGTGTCCCAGCAGTGGGAACGTGTATGGGCTGATTATGATATATATAGGCTGCAATGATACGTCTGCCTCGAATGCCATGTCTATTTTTTTAGTTATTTGTAGTTTCAACTAAAGCAAATAAAGCTTTTTTCTTTCTTTCTTTACATACCACGGGCGAAGCTGGGTCGGGCCGCTAGTATTTTATATTGCTTGTTGAAACAAATCTTGTTCACAACACATACAAAAAGTAATAAATCGCATCATTATTCGTCATTCATCAACGCCATTTAAGATAACGAATGACCCCTAAATAATTTAAACACGTAAACGTGTTTGACACGTCAGTTAACAGGATCGGTCATTCGCATAAATTATCACCATTACAATAAACAAATACGATTGACACTTAATACATTCAATGTCAATGACTTGTTAGATAATATATTCTCATAATAATATGATATAGGTAAATGTGATAAATTTGGATGAAATTGTTTCTTAAGAATGTTTTAGTTCTTTTATTATAATGGACTAAAATATTTAGCTATAAATAGAATCTTTAGCAATATTATAAATGCGATAGTGTGTTTATATGTTTGTCATGCTTTCACGTCGTTTCTGGTCAATTTCATGGTGCTATTATTGTTTCTGGTGATGTTTAGGCGACTGCGGAAACACACAAACTTATAAGCAATGTATTATTAAGTTCATCAATGTGAATGAAATAACTAATTACAAGATAAAATTAATTAATTTAAATTCTATCGACATCGATATCCGCTGTGGCACAGCCCTAGCGTAATCGGCCGGTTATCGTTCGAGTAGATTCAGTGCGAGAGTGCGGCCGGTCCGTCCGACGCGCGCGAAACACTGCTATCGACAACTGATTGACGCGATTTGAAATTCGAATTCGGATTTCGAATTCGGTCTTTTCAATAAAAGTGGCCAGTTTTATCAGAATAGATAAAAAAGGTTTTATAAAATGAATATTTCGATGGAAACTTTTTAATTGTAATTGTGTTATTTTAGCAAAGTGGATGTGCAAACTATCGGATTATTTAATTAGTTGCGTAAATGTTTGCTAAAAGGTTGTATTATGTTTTATTTATTAAACATGCATAAATGGTTGATTTATATTAAAACTGTGGGATTTTCATCGTGATTGATTTTTTCTGAAACAATTTTACTTATTTTATAGACATAATAAGTAGTACCTACTTAGTAAATAGTAAATAACTACTTGTTTCTGGCGTACTTTATAATAATTATATTAAAACAGCTTCCTAAGTAAGTAAAGAATAAAAATTAAAAAATATAATACAAATATGTATTTGCCTGCGAATCGTTGTTGTATGAATGATCTATTATTAATCGTAAGGAATTAAAATATCATATGAAGCATATAGAGCTCTATATGCTTTAATATAGTAAATAGTAAATATCTCTATGTTCGTGTGCACACACTGACCCCTTAAACGGTTGGAATATATTTGATGAAATATTTCGTATCTATAAGAAACTTCTGTCGGGCCCGCTCAGATTTGACAGCTCTACATAGCAACGGTCCATAGCAACACCCTCAAAGCACTACTATGCATAAATCAATCGAGATGGTCTTCGTAACTTTGAAAAGCCTAGATATTTTAGTTTTTCTAGATTTTAATTGTACGTGAGCTTTTGAGGCTTTGAGAAAATAACGAGTGTGCCATAGTCATCTGGTTAATTTAGTATTAAATAGGCTATTAGTGCCCTTTTCTGAAGGTCGTGATAAACTGTAAATAAAACCCATATCAAAGATACGGAATGCTTTAATCAAACGACTAATTCCTGCTTTCTTATACAGTCCTAGTACATGCCAAGAGACGCGTCGAAAAAAGCGGGAAATTCTTTTAACGAATAGATCCTTATTTTAATCTAATTACGTGATTCATCAACGCTTCTAAGGATTTTTTCAGAGTACTTTCTTTTTTCATTAATACTCGTTTTAACGAGGGAAACTCGAAGGACCGGACGAAATTTGCGAAATTCATTCGCCTTAAAAAATTCAATCGCGATAATTTTTCTTGGAATACATTTGAATAAATTTCTTTACAATGGTACACAATATACAGAACTGTTTATTAAGAAGATGCCGCAAATTAATATTTATGGTTTTATATTCAATAATTAAGATGTATTAAGGAACTTTCGATTCGTTATTTAAATAGATAAAAATCTGTTTGTGAACTTTCGTTATGTCTTTTTATAATAAATTCGAAGTTAATGTACCAGACATAAACATATAGTAATCTATACTAATATTATAAAGCTGAAGAGTTCGTTCTACTGGTCTGATTTAAGAATTCTTTCAGTGTTAGATAGCCTATTTATTGAGGAAGGCTATATGCTTATATACAAAAAAGTGAAGTTCGTGAATTTGTGTATTTGTTATATTGTTGGTGGTGTAGTTAATCTTAGAATTTATCTAACCGATTCTGTGTATTATATTATACATTACATATTTTAATAGATATAGTTTTTCTTAGAGTCAAATTTTCTAATATGATTCACTTATGCGTTAAATTCTACATACAGTAGCTCGAGTTAATGTCAAAACATAGGAAACATTTTCATTCTTCCAAAGAATACTTTTTTGATATAGGAAGTGCTTCACAGTGCATAATGTAAATATATTTTTATCTATATATATTGAGTATAACGGTTTAATAACAGGTGCTTCTGAAGCTTAGAATATTGCTTTAGATGGGTCGTAACAGACAACATAGAGAACCGCTGCTATAGTATTTAAGAGATTTCATTATTTATATAAACACGGCTTAAGCATAAAGTTCTCGCTATTCAAATGAAAACAATTTCTATTATAAATTTGGTACATCAAATAATTATATTAGCGATTTTTCCAAGAACACTCCAACTTCGTCCGAGACTTAAGGCATCTTACCTAAGACTTAAACTTTTTTAATTACACATTACAAGACTTGAAGAAGCTGGGATTGAAATACAAGTAAAGTTATTCACTACTAGCCGCTTGCCCCGGCTTCACCTCGCTTGAACCCGCGTAAGAAATTGCGTTTGTCACTTCTGTATAATGTAGCTTTCTGCTAATTATCTTAATTTTCATAATCAGATCAGTACTTCCGGAGATTACCACGTACAAACATGCACAGATGAAATGCTACCTCTTAATAATATTAGTACAATACATTAAGGCAATGCTTTACAAGGAATCTTAATGTTTTATTTAATCTTTTTGATTGATATAGATTTTTATCCCTGACGAAGGCGGTCAGTACATAATATGATAATGAAAAAATATTAGTTTCAATGAGTGATCACCTATTTAAATGAAAATGCATCGCAAAATGGAGTAAAGAATCGGCAAAAAGTAAAAAAAAACCGATACGGTCATTTGACGTAATTGAGGTTTCGGTTTTCGTTTGATTGACTTTATTTGACATTTCCTTTACGAGCGTAAAGAAGCTCTCAGTTTATTCATAAAAGTCTTCAATATTTTCATAAAAACAAATTTGTCCGGATCGCCTTCTAGATATTTTCGTTCGAATTTCACGAATACTTCAAAAGGCTGATATAATTAGCAGTGCTTAATTAATATCAAAGTGATGCTTAGGAAATTTGTAAACGATCATGTTGAAAACATTTCGGACAGTCTCTGATAAATAACGATTTATTTTTAGCCTGTATTAAGGCATAATTACTATGAAAGAACAGTTACCTCTATTGCTATTTTTTTTTAATTGCAAGATTTTATCAAAATTTTTGCTCCATTTAAGGTAGGCATAAAGTAAAATTCTTTTTTTTAAGTGTTGCTATGCGTCAGTATACTAGCTATTATGTTCTTAATTTTTTATTCATATATTTTAATTTTTTAGGTTAACAAATAACGTCCTATCATTAGACACCTTGGTTTATGTTTATATTTTTTCGTATATCATAGTATAATAAGAATATATTTTCTTATAAGAATTGGACCATCATTTTATTTATGTATATAACCTACATCACTATCAATATTCTGATGATAACACATACATACATTCAGATACTCTATTCCTATTAATCAAATTTGTATTGATCTTACTCAGCATCCTCAAATATCTATAGAACTCATCCACTACCTACACCAGAAATCAGTTCCGCAAATACGTGTTGGAGGTAGAAATAAAATGGTGGGTTAATAAAAGCCCCACATTTTCGTGAACAGGGGTTAATGGCACTTCAGGAGCAATCTTGTAGGTCTGAGAGTTCCACTTTTGCGAAGCCCTGCCTCGATTTACAAGCTGAGGCGAGAAGAGAAATGAATCTTCGTCTAATCAATCCTAGTCGCTATCTCTGTCCCTGTCCCTATGTATGCTTAAATCTTTAAAAATACGCAATGGATTTTAACGGGTTTTTTTTTAAGGTAGACTAATTCAAGAGGAAGGTTTATATTTACTACGCGTGCGAAGCCGCTGGCAAAAGCGCTTTTATATGCTTAAAGCTACTAATATAAATATTATAAATGATTTAAATGTAATTTTTTTTTTTTTTTTTTTATCATAGCGGGCAACTGAGCTGGTGGTTCGCCTGATGGTAAGCGATCACCACCGCCCATGAACATTCGCAAAGGTTGGGCCTCTGCGAATGCGCTGCCCGCTTTTTTGGGATAAGGGAAAAGGAATGGATTAACGACTGGAAAGAAGGAATGGAGTGGGACGGGTGAGGAAAAGGAAACGGGCCTCCGGCTCCCCCACTCACTGCACGAAACACAGTGGCATGCCACTATTTCACGCCGGTTTTCTGTGGGGGTGTGGTACTTCCCCGGTGCGAGCTGGCCCAATTCGTGCCGAAGCGTGCTCGACTCCCACAAAAAAAAAAAAAATCTTTAAGAAAAAAAAAATCTTTAGAGAAATAAATGTATTTAACCGTATAAATGTGATGTTTGTTACTCTTTCACGCGAAAACAGCGTAACGAATCTGTATGAAATTTGGTACAGAGATAGATTATAGTCTGGATTAGTATATAGGCTATGACTTTAGTTAGCTAGACTGTTTGTTTTTGGCTTTGATACTCGACACCTTAGGTTTTCAACCGATTAACCTGATTATTTATTTATATTTTAACCTGATTAATACTTGTTTGATAGGAATTGTTACCATTTGGTCCGATTTTATAATTTGGTTTACCTCCTGATCAGGGGTGACTGTTTTGTAGAAAAAGATAATTTTGGGAAACCTTTTTTGAAACAAACGTAACACTAGCTGCGTCCCGCGGTTTCACCCGCGTAAATCCGTATCCCGTAGGAATATCGGGATAGAAAGATGCCTATGTGTTATTCCAGTTATCCAGCTGTCTACGTATCAAATTTCATTGCAATCGGTTCAGCAGTTTTTGCGTGTAAGAGTAACAAACACACACACATCCTTACAAACTTTCGCATTTATAATATTAGTAGGATTTTGTGAAACTTCTATAAAATTGTGATTATGAAAGCTCCTTTTAACTAGCATAGTTTTTTTATTAGAAAAATGGCAGATAAATAATACAATTTCCGCTCGTCGCTTGTCAAAAACAAGACACTGGTGCTCATTGAAATCGCTTTTACCAAAGTGCGGATGTCATACGTTATCGCGTTCACTAAATCGTACGCCTTTTTAATGTTTACTTTTATTGGTTAGTTGGTGAATTGTTTCCAACTATTTATTCGTGACTAACACGCCCCAGCATTCGGCATTCGCTCGATTTATTCGCAAAATTTTAACAAATTCTGATGTTTTTATTTTATAGAATAATGAATGAACATGAACATTTGCAGATGTGTGATGTCTGGCAGACATGGCTTTGAACCATAAGGTTTTTATAATTATTATGTGCAAAGAGATTTTGCTTCCTTCATTTTTTATGACTAATTGTACAATAAAATATAAATAAATAAATAGGGCCGCTGCAAATGCGTGACCCTTTTTAAGGGGTAAATGTTAAGGATAGGGAATAGTTTAGGGGAATAAGAGGAATGGACGTGGAAGATTGAGGAAAAGGATGAAGGGCTTCCTTTTTTTCCTTGGGATGTATTTAGCTCGATTTAGGCAACTGTATATACTCATAAAAAAGTCACACAATTGACATAATTATTGTTTTATACTAAAAGTTAGTGGCGGCTTCGCCCGCGTGAACTGAAGATGCAGCTTTCTAGTATCGAAAAATTGTTTTGAAATTGCTATGTAATTTTTATGTGAAAACATTACAAACAAAAAGACATTACTTTGTATAATACTAGCTTAGATTAAACCGAAATGTTATTGTATAACCATAATATACATCCTTCTTAATAGAAGAGGATTTTTTAAGTCATTTCAAGTGAAATGGAACCCCCATGACGAATCATTCGGTACAGTTTGTAGATGGAGTGAATGAACTCGGATAGTTAGCACTGGCTACCGTGATATGTTGGCTCTATGTATAACTCCCACATTAACTGACTGTTATTCTAGCGATGAATGCTTTTGTATGTATATACAAATGTATGTACAAATATAAATACTGTTAAATGATAAAGTCTAGGCATCCGCCCACAGCTAAACTCGCGTAGTAAAGGCAAAGATTTTCGGGATTTATCTATCATGCGTCCTTTCTCGATCCTCAATCTATCTATATAAGAAATTTCATTTAAATCGGTTGAGAGATTGGTGAAGAAGAGACAGAAATAATAGTTTTGAGATAGTACAGATAAAAAATAGTGATATAAGTAGATTAATGCAGTACGTACGTGTACATATTGGAAATGATTCGAATTTAGTCTCAATCTTGTCTGAAAATACTCTCTGGCTCTAATTTTCTAATAGTCATCATATATCCTTCGTAACAAATTGAAATTATTTTGGAACTGTGGCAGCCCTATGTCACGATCTACGCATACATTTGCAATTCACCGTATCACAGACACGTTACATAACAACGATGTATACCAAGGGGCTACGTGCACACTGCCGATTGCATATTAATGTGTGTGTATGACACAGAATCTTAAATAATAGAATGTAATGAATAGACTTGAAAATGGTTTTAGTTGTACTTCGGTTTTATAGTTAAATGCTTTTAATTTTATTGACAAAATAAAATATTTCTGTCAATATAGACCAGATTTAAAAAGATCACTTTTTAATTTAACAAAACAGAATTTGAGATATTAATTTTATTTAATAAATAAATAACAATATGTTTATATAAGTATGTATATGTGAAAGCCCTAGCGATACCGGTGGAACTTCAGTGATTACATGCATTGAAGAATGTTTGGGGTTTCTGCACTTTACTATTCTGTGTCTTTGATCTGTAACCCGTCTTGCATTATATTAGGGTTGTCAAAATAATATTAAGTAAAGTATATGGTAATGATCAAATTTATGATGAGATAAATATATATTAAGATATATACTTTTATCTTATTTATTTGTTTATATAATATGCAGTTCAATTGTGAAACAGTCAATATGTAGTGAAATTTCAAAAGCTTTGAACTAATACATATGTATAAAACAAGGACGAAAAAGGAAACCTTAAGTAAAATGACAATTGTTTACAAAAATGTATAATAACTAATTTTAATAATTATTTTATGTCTACTGACAAAATTGAACTTTTAAATTGTGATTATTTTATAAAGAACAAACAATTCTAAGAATATTTTATATCCGGAAGGATGTGTTTCCCAGGAATACTCAAATACGCTTCGGCTAATTAAACTCTTCCTTAAAGTCACAAGTACTTCAACTATTATACACATACACACGATCTAATACGAAAATAACCATTAATCACACGTTAAAAACAATCTAATTGAGAGCTGACAACTACGCAGAAATCGTCAATGCAAAAATAAAACATGACCCTACCACAATAAAAACCGTACGAAACCGGGCTAAAATTGTAATGTCGACGCACTCGTGAACGAACTCAACCCTATTATTATCCAACCAAAAATAAACCGAAAAGCCACAACATAATACACATATTCCAATAACCAATCTGAACCGTAATGCACTATTGAAATTAATGATCATCGCCATTGAGAAGATCTGAAAATGCTATAAGGCGTAAATACCCAATAAACACAAACAATTCTGAACTGTATTGTAAAGCGATTTAAACGATATTTGTAAATCAAAAATAGAGTGTAAGCAAGATTCAACCGAGTCCGGATAGTGCCCTTTGTTGATTCTGTAATTTTTTTCAAATTTGGAACGTAAGAACGCTTTCAATATGCCTCACATTCGACTACATCTCGCACTACGCACACGAAAGAAGAGCGTAAAATCGTTTTATAGTGTCATTGCAAAATCAACCGTTAACATGTGGGTTAGGGTTGATATTCAATGGCAGTGGTTGTAAAATGTCATGACATTGCATTCCATGCGATGCGAATGACTCTTGTATGACAACGGCCAGACAAGGGCAGTCGCATGCCACGGACGTCGCCTACGCGTAGAAACTTGCGATTTTCTTTGCATTTTTTATACCTTTGAATAGTTCATGTATTACACCTACGATTTTAATAATATATCTATGATGTTTTGTTTAAAAACTTCGGAAATGTAACTGGTTATTTAGATTGCAGATACATTTTAAAGACTATCTTTTACAAAAAAATGACTGTTCGCCCCAGCTTTGCCCGTGGTACATACAAATATTGGTCTGTCACACAGTTAAAATGCAGTTGAGAAAATGGGGAAATAATTTTTCACATCGGTTCACCAATTTTTGGGAATACTTTTAACATAGGTTTAGATTTAGATGTGATATTATCGAATATCACAAGACAGCCAATATTTATTTGATATCCCTATGTATAATATAACATATATTATATTAATATATTATATTTAATAAAGATTCTTCCAAGACCTATCTATTGGCCTCTATTAGACAAAGTGATTCCAGAATGCTAGTGATATCAGAACAAACAATATTATATTTGAAGTAATTTCTTATTATTTAAACCATATAATTATAGATATTTAGTACCTAATAAATAAGATATAACTAAGTAATGATTAGCTGTTTGTTCTCTCTTGAACATAAAAAGTGAAGTACCGTGTCACCTACTGGGGTATGGGGCAAATGATGTATATCTGAATCACTGATTATCTTTACGGACAAGTAGGTGATCAGCCTTCTGTGTCCTGCCAGACTGAGACATTTTTTTGTGCGTCCCCACCGGGAATTGAACCCAGAACTCGGTTCTACGCTCACGCGTTAACCACTGTACCAAGGAGGCGGTCTCTTGAACATAATAGGTGATATTTTAATACAGATAAACAACCTTGTAACGGCTTCACGAGTAAAATAACTAAAGTTTTAGAAAGACTTAGGAGTACATATTTTAATATTGAATACATCTAATGAAAGAAATAATAAACTAAATGAGAGCAACGAGGATGAATGAACCTGTGACCGTGGGACGAATTTTCTGAGAATGAATATATACATAACTCACATTTATGCTGGAACGTAAATAATTTCATATTGGATGTTTGATTTGGATATATTTTATTTGGGAACAAATTCTAGATTAGTTTATGAGATTTATAAAAGCATATAAAGTGTTATGTTATCGTGTCCCATTATTACGCAATGTTGTCATAATTTCTATTGCTTTTTATTTTATTTTATGCACATTATATTGAAAATAGAATGATGAACTGACACTCTAAAAACAAACAACACACATAAAATTAAGAACACTTTATATTAAAGTAGCTTTCCATTGAATACTGTCTGCTTGAAAAAAAAGTGATGATCATCCCATATTTGTGATGTTTGGTATCTTATGTGGGTACTTAGATACGGTTTGACAAATACAGGTGTCAGGTGGTTTGTCAGTTTGTTTTGTAAAGAAGCTTCTAGAATTTTATCCCTGACCAAGCCGGGGTCGGATCAATGTTAGTTAGATACTCTAACTCGTAACTGATGTGATCTTTTGGTACAGATTTCGATAACAGTACACATAGGCCATCCGAGAACCACGCGAGTGAAGCCGCGTGGTCTCGGCTAGTTTCTTACCATTAGTTATTTTAACTTTTAAATAATAAGCTATAAAACACAAAAATAACATAAATTTAGTCATATTCACGTGAAGTACCCGCGATCATGTCTTTAAAAGTGGACTCTGAAATTCGACCATTATAGTCTTATAGATAGTCCACCATTTGGTGTAGGGGAGTCCGATATAACCCAGTGCCCATTAGCTCTTTCTCCAAGAGACTTGGGTATGCGCAAATGCGTTCTCTTCTTAAAAAGACATTCAGCTTAGCCTTATTTAATAGGATGCCATAACATTTGCGAAAATCTAAAGCGACATTCGTCGAAATGCTTAATTCAACGCCGGGGTGAAGTTTACTAGGCATATAACCTTCTGTCTGTAACAATGACATACCCGTATCAAAAGTGATAAGAATCATTCAACTGAATTCATAATGTTCCTAACATTTAATATAACACTAATTTCTACGAAAATACTGCGTGATAATGGCTTCTAGAGGCCATGTATTCTAATTAATTAGGCAGGTATTTAATCCATGGATCAATGTACTTTAAACAGTATGAATGTATGATAGTTAATGACATATACGGTGGTACATACCTTGAGAGATTGTAGCCCAGATTTTCCAATAAAACATACAGTCTAGTATTAATATAATATAATTGTAGGCGCTTAACTGTTTTCATATATTCAGATATCCGATTGCTGATATTGCCTTGGATTTTTATTGTAATTTGTTTGGAAAATATTATAATGAATAGGAAAATGTTTTCTTGTCTTATGTTTTCTTTCATCTAATTGATAATTAAGACGTTCTCATAAAATTGTTTGTTAAAAGACGTATATTTATTTCGGATTGTACATATAACCTTTTAGATGTATTTTTTAATTAAATTATGTTTTATCTGTTTCAGGTAATATTACATACTTAAATAAAAATTAAAGGTACGTATGGCGTAGACATGTTTTCTTAATTTGTCATAGATAAATTCAATTTAGAGTAACGGATACTCTTTTATATCAATACTAGCTGTCCGCCCCGCCTTCGCCCGTGGTACATATAAAGCCTAAATTCTCCCTCAATACTTTTATTGTAGGGCATCTAAAACTGAAAGAATTCAAAACGGACCAGTAGTTCCTGAGATTAGCACGTTCAAACAAACAAACGAACAAACTCTCCAGCTTTATAATATATAGCTATCCAGTTGAATATCTGAATTATTGCGATTAGAGTTATATATTTAGTTTAAATAATATCAAACGAACTAATTAACCCTTCAGTTTTATAGGTATACTGGTTTGGATGTTTCAATAAAGATATGTTACGGAACCCTATTTTTTTTCCAAAATAAAATATAGTCCATGTTACTCGTGGATAATGTAGCTTTCGAATGGTGAAAGAATTTTTAAAATCGGTCCAGTAGTTTTTGAGCCTATTCATTGTAACCAAACAAACAAACAAACAAAAATTTCCTCTTTATAATATTAGTGTAGATTTCAATCATATTTCTCCAACTGTCCAAAAAAAATACCTTAAAATATGCCTGGGGGATTTATAAAACAAAAATTGTTTTAAATATCTATATACATTTTTTTATAGTGTCAATATAAGAATTTCTCATCATATTAAATTATTCAACTACTTGCAATTCACGTTTCTTGTATAATCAATTCGTTCTACAAACAAGCTCACCAACGTCCCTGGGTACCTGGGTACCTCTGATGCCTCTAAAATGGCACCAAATAACAACCCTTTCCTACCACACACACATACACACACACACACACACACACACACACACACACACACACACACACACACACACACACACAAAACACGCCAATCGGTTGAAAACCCACGGAGCTATCGATACAAAAATCGAATAAAAATACAGCCGAAGAGAGAACCCCATTAATATTTCGAAACATCAATTTAAAAATTACACATCTCTGAATAAATAGACAGAACTGAAGCACTCGACAATTCTTACAAAGATACATTTATAAAACGGTTTTAAAACACTATTACATTCGCAAAAACTATAAGACAAAGCGCTCTATCAATCAAAGTCGGTGGAAATCGAAAGAATACAATATTAAGTTCGCGAGCGAGACCGGGTGAAGAAACTTAATAATGGATGTCGGGTCTGGAAAGTTCTATCGTAGATAATGCAATTCCAGTTGTTAATGTGTTTGATAGATCTTGATTGCGTTTTGTCTGCAGACGATTGGGTAAAATTTCTAAGGGTAGCTGTGAAAATACATTTAGGGGACAGGATCTAAGAGCATGTTTTATAATACTCCTAAGGAATTTAATGTTTAAATTTACAAAATAACAGTCAGACACATATAAATTGAATTTCACTCATATCTTTGTTATTAATCAAAATCATAAAATAATAGCGACGTACACAGATAACTATATCACATAACGGTTATGAATAACGTTACATAACGATATGACATAATGAATAACGTTATATATAACGAGTTCCTGTGATGGTCCTTGTAACGTATCTCGCAGTAACACGCCTGCTTATCGCAAAATTACAACAGATATTTACGTTCGCCGTATAAAGAAATAATTTACGCGGCAAAGCTTGTTTGTATGGGCCGAAGGGTAGGCGGCGACGGGTGGGAAAATGGTATTGGTAATGTATATTCTAGACTTATTAAGATATTGCAGGAGATTTCCTAGCGATTCTCTAATTTTGAATATTAATTTTTTTATTTTATTCAAAACTTTCCCAGTTGAATATGAATATACTTATGGAATTAAAGAATTAGAGAATAAAAACATGGAAAACGACGTCAGAAAAATATGATTGAACTAAAATTTAATAAGTTATTTAATTATAATATCAATTGTCAATTTAGCGTTAAATCTAAAGCCTATCCGTTGTAAAAGTATATTTGGATTTTGCTTATATATCTACATATATCCAAATTATGTTATAGTTTAAAATATTGTAAATCCAACCAAAATTTCATTGAACTTCCGTTCGTAATGACCAAAGATTAGATACTATATCATTAATAAAACATGGGATAAAAAAATTGGACATCGTTTATTAATTAGATATTTATTTTTACTTGGACCACTCCAAAGAGAAGCCCCAAGAAAAAATGATGGTGTTAGCGTCGACAGGCCGTTAGGTGAGATGTGATCGAGTAGCATGACTGTCGACTTTCTACCACCCTCGCAGGGGGCGGGATGTGGTCCAACTGAATGAGGATTGGATCTTATGTGATTGTTATTTATTTATTTATTCTTCATTGTATACACAAAAAATACAAAATATAACATAATAATTGTGATAAAGGAGGTATACAATTGGCGGCCTTATGGCTATAAGCCATTTCTTCCAGACAACTGTTGTAATTGTGAAGAATAGAAAGATTAGCTTTATATGACTTTCAGAAATTATACTTACTCGCAATAGCGTAGCTAGAAATGTTTGTTGTTTGTGATTTTAACGCATCGATGCATGAATTTAATACATCCTTCCTCCTTATTGAAAATTAGAATTAGGAAGTTTAGAAAGGGAATTCTTTCATATTTTTCTTCCCATGCCTATGTTATAACACTATCTACATTTCATAACTTCACAAGTAACTGCTAATCACGAAACCCAAAAATCGCTGTCACACACACCCACAACGCAGTCATTAGTAGGAGAAATTGTGGATATTTCGTCTATTTCTCTAACCCACTAAATTGTTTCCATCGTATACAGCCTAACTAGATCACGTTGATAAAAATATTCTCTTTTCTTTTTGTTTCGGGTAAAAACTTTTTCCTAGTATTTTTCCTATTGTATTTGATGTTTCAAGGAACACACCTTCGTGGAGTGTAATATGCTATATATTTTATCGCGTAAATTATATTCCATTTTGAGTTTTATGAGGGGGTTCTAGTTCTCAAAAATATCGTAAATAAGGAGAACATAGAGGCATAGAATATGTTGATATTAATTACTATGTAAAAAATTATAGCTTTACGATAAACATCCAGGAAGGAATAAGTCCACAGCGTTGGTATGTAGAAAATAATCATAGGCTTTCCTCTTAAGAAGCTGTCTTTCTGTATGTAATTTAAATCGATCATTTTTATCAACCCTTTGTCTAAGTTCAGTTACTTCAGTTATTTCTTAGAAGTTCGTTTATTTCAATTAACTAATTATAAAAACTCATTGGATTATACGATCATTTCGTACAACATGAGAACTTTAAAATTAAGTTAATAGTTTAATTTCATTTTTATTAAGCAATTACAATTAACAATAGAACAAAAAGTATCTATGTTACTTATATATAATTTGCAGAAATCTAGACATGCATAAAGTAACGATGTGTAATAAGATATAATAACAGTTTTTTACAACAACTTTGAATTCGCTTTAGTTTTTCATTAAAAATAATTTTGTTTATATAAATATAAACACTAATTTCTGAACACACGTAGTCAATATGCAAATAAACATAACCACTCAGTACTAATGCACTAAAAAATAGGCATTAATAATGTGTTTACACATTAGTAATCGTGTTAACACGCAATCGAAACATGAAGATGTATAAACATTTGGGTCAACGTATGACTCAAATGCAGCTGCGAGGCTGTTACAGCACCGCCGGTACACTCGAGACCGGTATTCTAGAACGTTATTGAATACCGATATCGATCACATCACTATAAAACTATATTAAGATTTTATTGGCGGGAAAACTGACATAACAGTTGTTTTTTATTCATTTTCGAATGTGGGGATATTTTTTTAAAGAATTCAGCGCGCGAGTTCCCGCGTTTTTTGCCAAACCGTAGCAACGACTAGCCTCAGCCACCCGTGGTCCACAGTAATGGAATTTCTTCTACTCTTTCGGTTCAGGTTCGAATCCCGCCTCGTGATCATATTTTTTCTATTCTTTCAAAATTTCTTATTTATAAAGCATTTCAATGCTATAAACGAAAAAATTAAATGAGTTCAGGATTGTTCTTTTGTGCTAAATAGTATTTAAACATGTTATTTCTTCTTTAAATAGGATTTAAATTTTCATTTTCTTTATCTATTGTTATTGTCCAATATTTGATTATTTTATTTGTAATAGAGATTATTGCAAAAATTTGAATTTAATCTAGTTATACATTAACATTGCAGCTACTCTTATCGCTACAAAATCATTTCTTAGTACAATAAATTAATTCTATTTCTAAATCATCTAGATTTATTGCAGTTTATCTATAAATTTACTTACACAATTTTATTTACACCATTATAAAAATACTTTATATATTAACACATATAAAGTCACGATTTGCATCGACCCCATCGATTTAAAAAACAAAAGAATTACTCCACTTTTTTTATCGATTGTACTTTTTGAAACTCTAATAATAAGGTCGCTGTTTATAATTATGGCTGCCTTAATTTGTTATTGGCCATTGTCTTAAGTGTCAACGGTGTACAGTCGTTGACATAATACCATTATGATAGGTGTTGATTTTATAACACGAGTTTTATAATAGACTGTAATAAAAACACGATTCTGTTAATGATTTTTGAGACATTTGTTTATAAACACGAGTGAAGTAACAAAGAGACTTAACCTTTGTGGCGGGGCATTGCTTTAAGCCTAATATATGTACCAGCGGTAGAATCAAGGTATATCTATATATTTATACTATATATTTTGCTATGGTACCCTATAATACTATCCCACTATATATCCCTACATAGTATAAAACAAAGTTGTTTTCTCTGTCCCTAAGTCCCTATGTATGCTTTAATCTTCAAAACGCAAAGGATTTTGATGGGTTTTTTTAATAGATAGAGTGATTCAAGACGAATGTTTATGTGTAAAACATCTATTAAACTACTCCAAATTAACGCGTGCGAAGCCGGAGGCAAAATCTAGTATCTATATATGTATAACGCAACCATTATATACATGTCTTATTCAACCCGTTAACCAAAGTGTATATAATTTTTTTATATCTTTTTCTAAGCAATGAAATGCTCATCTGTACTGTTCAATTGGCAGCAGATCAGGTTGGCTGTGGTCTACTATCAATACTAATGTTATAAAGCTGAAGAGTTTGTTTGTTTGAACGCACTAATCTCAGGAACGATTGGTTCGATTTGAAAAATTATTTCAGTGTTAGATAGCCCATTTATTGAGGAAGACTATAGGCTATATGTGTACAAGAGGCGAAGCCGGGGCGGACCGCTTGTAAAAAATATGTCAGAAATCATTCATAATTATACCCAGGATACCTCCAGACCTTAAAGCTTACCACACCAGCCGGTCGTTGTCATTGACTAGTATAAATTTAGGACAGCAGGGGACGGTCAATGCTCTTATTAGAAATTATACGAGGTCGACCTCAGACAATATTTATGGTAACCTTGGTGATTGTATGCATAATAAGTGTAATGGAATTTTATCGTGTAAACAGTTTGGAGTTTTGCATGCGTGTAACTTTCCATTTTATGTCACTTTTGCAATACCTAGGTTTTGATGTAACGTTAAGTCTTCATTTTGTAGTTAATATACAAGCGAAAAACAGTATATCACATTAATATTATAAATACGAATTGTTTGGATGTTTGTTCATCAATCACGCTGAAACTACTGAACAGATTTTGATGAAATTTGGTATATAGACAGGGTTTGAGCTGGATGCTAGCTTGGGTAATAGCTACCTCGTAATGCTACCTTGTAATATCCTAAAGTATCGTTATACTTATATAATTAAGCTATCATTCAAATTCGAATTTAAACAGCTTGTAAAAAAAATATTTCATGCTCAAATACTACCAATTCACACAAACATAAAGAACAAGCTTTATCCGAGATTGAACCTATGACCTTGCAATTACGCATTAATATATGTAGACCAAAGACGCAAAGGCGTTCGTTCATTGACTCTAAAACACTAGAAAATTCAATACATTCAAGTTCTCTTATACAAGACCCATTGGACAAGACTCCGTGACCTTGAAATCTGGTTATTTATTTGCATTTGTTAGTGTTATTAATGAGATATTATTCTCTTAAAAAACCGTTAAATCAACTTTAATTTCTGTATTAGGTGTCATTTCTTAACAGAACTTCTTGTCAGAATATTTACAAATTGTAAAGTTACGCACATAATAGGTACATGTAATATACTAGGTTATGCCACGCGGCTGCGCTCGCGTCTACCGAGTAGCTATCCATACAAATGTCGATTATCATATTGACTTTATGATTTAAAAGTTGCTTATATCTTACTCAACTACTACCTACATACACAAATACATAGAAACGCATTAAAAAATTCAGAATTTTACGTAACAGAATGACGTAGTAGAACGATATACACGGAAAAATTTTAAAATGGCTAGCGATCTTACGATTTATCTAGAATATTCTTCAAACGCAACACCGCGGCTCGCAGCTATCTTTTTAATAAAATGAAATCGCGACGCAATAAACAAGATTTTTCAGCTAATAAAACCGGAGTTAAAAAGATTCAATAAAGTTTTATTTAGGGACATCAAATATATTATTTTCTCCATTAATATTACGACTACTTTATAAGAGATGGCATTATATATAATTGTATGAGGATTTCCTTTTATATTTCTCTCTCTCTTGTAATCTCTGGATCAACTGAACCGATTTTAAAAAATTATTTTATCAATAGAAAGTCACATTTTCTATGTGTTGCATCTAATACGATTATAACTTATAGTTTTTAGTTTGTTTATAATAATATGGTTGTATAATTTAAAAGGAACCATTTATCCTATTTAGAAGTTTCTTTGAGTAGTAGTTATCTATATTATCCTTTAGTGATATAGGATATTTTTTGTCCTTTCCCCGCGTCAACCTTGGCGGCCTTGGCCTCTATGACAAGCAAAATTAATTGTTGCTTTTTATTCTGTTGTCTTCTTAAATTATCATCATCAGCCCATATATGTTCCCACTGCTGGGACTCAGGCCTCCTATGAGGGTTCAGGCCATAATCCACCACGCTGGCCAAGTGCGGGTTGGCAGATGTCACATGCCGTCGAACTTTATTTCTTGGACATGCCGGTTTCCTCACGATGTTTTCCTTCACCGTTGAAGCAGTGGTGATGTTATCTACATGCGCAGATAAATTGAAAAATCAATTTATTTCCTGCGCGCTCGCCCGGTCTCGAACCCCGACTTATCGATTTTGAAGTCCGAGGTCCTTACCACTGAGCCACCACTGCTTTCTTTTTTTTGCTTCTTAAATTATATCATCCTACTAATATTATAAATGCGAAAGTTTGTAAGGATGTGTGTGTGTTTGTTGCTCTTTCACGCAAAAACTACTGAACCGATTGCAATGCTATTTGGTAGGTATATAGCTGGACAACTGGAATAACATAGAGGCAACTTTTTATCCCGATATTCCTACGGGATACGGACTTACGCGGGTGAAACTGCGGGCCGCAGCTAGTTATTATATACGAGATCAGTACTTTTCCTAACAGTTGCATATGTATGCCCATATTTATAATGTAAGGTCCATATTTATCACAACTTTCCGCCCGCAGTTTCGTCCGCGTTGTCAAAGAAAAAAAAGTTGTCTAAATTAGAATGAGACGTATCACCGAGGTAAAAAGTTGTCTATATTGTGATATATTTTCATATATAGAGTGCCCTCATCATCCCAACTATCTCCACACAAAAATCGTATCATACTATCGCTTCGTAGTGTAAGAAAGATAAACAAACACTTACGCACGTATAATATTAGTTAGGAATAACGTGTAAGTGTTCCTGAAAGTGAAAATAATATCCATAAATTTGCAATTTCTACAAAATTGGCGGGTAAATCTCCAATCGCGAAGTCAAAGGATAAAGCCTGAAGCCTTTGTATTTGACAAATACGAAAAATAGACGCGTGTAAGTTTTTCCGAGGCGAGAAATTGGTTGGAGGCGTTGTTTGGGGAATTGGGCGATTCCTGAGAATACATTTGCGATTTACTTGTTTCTATATTGTTATGTGAAAATGAAATAACTTCAATCGTTAATGGGATATAGCTAAAAATACATAAGATTGTGTTATTTTTGTTGGATTTTAACTTTGCAGTTTAGAAATTTATGGAATTTCGTTCAATTTTATTACTTATTAGAATAGCGATAACTATTTAAAAGAAAATTATGAGTTAGGATTAACCTTGGTAACGCCTAAAGTCTCCGACACTCGCATCAGCAAACGAATTTCTTCTACACTTTTGGTTTCATGTGCCTAAGGCCTAAGAAATACCCCACCTAATAATTTTATAGATTAATCCTTTTAATTTTAAATATAAATTTATTTAAAGCATTCTATTTCTTAATTCATAGGCATCACATACAGTTTATTCCAATTGGTGTATTGTCTAGTTTAACTTATATAAATGCGAAAGTTTGTAAAGATGTATGTACTAAATTTGTAACTCTTTCACGCAAAAATCCCTGAACGGATTTTTATGATACTCGTCCATGATGTAGCTTATCTACCAGAATAACACATGAGCTATAGAAATATTCGTCTTTTTTGCTCGCGGACGAAACCACGGGTATAACTGCTGGACAACTAGCATAACATAAAGGAATAAACAATAACTTTTAAACTCATGTTGAAAGCATGCGAGTAAAACTGAAAAACAAAAGTCATCCATCTTGTTTCCTTTCCTACAGATGCCTTTAACGAGTTGAGTATAATATAATATGCTATTTCGCTCATTTATTATTAACTTTGATCTAAACTTGGCTATTAGAAATTAAAATTAGAGCTTCGTCTTTGTTATTTGTCTACAAATATGTGTTTGAATATAGAATGTCAGAATTATGACATATCTATTCTAATATTATAAAGCTGAAGTGTTTGTTTGTTTGAATGCGCTAATCTGAGGAACTACTGGTCCGTTTTGAAAAATTCTTCCAATTTTAGATAGCCTTTTATTGTGGAAGGCTTTAGGCTATATATACTAGAGATGCCACGAATATTCGGCAGCTATTCGGTATTCGGCCTATTCGGCCACTTTTAAGCTATTCGGTATTCGGCCGAATAATACGTACTATTCGGCCGAATACCGAATAGCAAATCAATGAAAAAAAGACACATCATATTACTCAAAATTATCTATTTATTTCCAAATTACAACTCTTTAGTAATTAAAATTGATCAGTGGTAAGTTGTGATGGATAAAAACAAGCTTTTCAGCATTTATTGGTAGCAAACGACTACGCTTTTCATCGTAAATGATACCAGCCTCAGAAAATAACCTCTCTCTATACACGCTACTTCCAGGAGAAGAAAGATACATTTTAGCAAATTTCGAAATTTTTGGGTATTGTTTTTCGTTTGCTAACCACCACTTGTAAGGACCGGCCTTCCTATCTAGGCGACTATCCTTGACGTGATTTACTCGCAATTGAATTGAAACAAATAGCCATCGATCTCCTGCCGCGCCAATGCAACGAGGAAAACAGGTTCTTACTTGTCTTATTCCAGCGAACGTGCCCCGTGTATTGATTTTAGCATGTATTTCGCGCCGAATATTCGGTGGCCGAATATTCGGCGCTTCGGCCGACAGCGTTGCCGAATATTCGGTATTCGGTATTCGGCTAATTCGTGGCATCACTAATATATACACTACAGGCGAAACTGGGGCGGACCGCTAGTATTCCATAAATATGGGAGTAGATGGGCTTAAGGGGGTAATATCTAATATATAAAATTCTCGTGTCACAGTTTTCGTTGCCATACTCCTCCGAAACGGCTTGACCGATTTTGATGAAGTTTTTTGTATTTATCCGGTATCTATGAGAATCAGCCAACATCTTTTCTTTATTCTTTTTATACCCCTAAATGATAAGAGTAAGGCAGAACAGCGTTTGCCGGGTGCAGCTGGTTATACTATAATTTATATTGGATCACAGCTACATGAGTAAATTTTATTGGATAATGTTATATAGAGAGAATAAGACTTACATGATCCAAGGTAAATGATAGTGTAATATCCCCCTTAATCAAATTAATTTCAGTGATAGACCAGGCTGCACAAAAAAATCTGTTGATTCATCTTGTAAGCATCATTGAAAAGCTGCAATTTAGCTACGCTATGTATGCACCACGAGCGAAGCCAGGGCGAGCTAGCAATAACTTTGAAGTCAGCTGACAAGTCTTACATAACCATTTACCTTCACAATGTCGTGATAAATATATTCCAATAATCCCAAAGCAAAAAGCCGAAGTTAATAATGGAATACGCGAGGTCCGATATTTAATTTTCCCTCCACATTAATGGATAAGAAAATTCCTCTCATATTTTGTCACGCGTGAACATTCTGTGTTGCCAGTTCTTCGACTGAGCAAAAATCTAATTTATTGTGAGTAATTGACAGCCGAAAGCAGATTATTAAATATGGCAATGTATTTACTGATAATGTGAGTGTATTGAAAAGTTGCTTTTAGAAATTTCTCGTAGAAACTTATGAGTTGGGAATACGTACGTACTGAATAATGTAATTTGGATCTAGTTAAATTCTTAGTTAATATAACACTAGATATACGATGTTGGAACAAATCCCTCGTAATCCTATCCTACTAATATTATAAATACGAAAGTTTGTAAGGATTGTTGCTCTTTCACGCAAAAACTACTGAATTTGATACGTAGACAGCTGGACAACTGGAATAACATATAGGCATCTTTTTATCCTGATATTACTACGGAATACGGACTTACGCGGGTGAAACCGCGGGGCGCAGCTACTATAATATAATATTGATTGGGTTTGGGTTTTAATAATCCGTTGCAAGAATCAATGTCAGATAAGATATTGATGTCAAATTAAGTAACTAATTGTTCACCGCAGTTTTTAATTGAAGAAGTTTACAAACATGCTATAGGAAAGCGCGAGTTAAGAAATCTTTTTTGCCAATCTTACAAATTGTATGTGAGCCACTTAATGATAAAAGTACAAACGAAGTGTCAAGTGTTACAACATTAGGTATGTGAAATACGCATTAGATACGCTTAGTTGAAAGATCATGTGTTTAAATTTAAATGATGGCCAAGAAATGACAAAAATCGACTCTGTGTTGCTTTATTTTACTTTTTCATGTTATAATTAGCAAAGAGGCTTATAGGCCGCCTGATGGTAAGCGACCACCACCGCCCATGAACACGCAAAAGGCTATACTATATATAAATACTTTATTGGAAAGTAATAGAAAATTGTTGAGAGAAACAAAGAGGACTGGGGTCCAGGGTAAGAAAAAGAAATAAGGGCTTTCCTCTCCCCCAATCGACCGCCTCCTTGGTACAGTGGTTAACGCGTGAGTGTAGAACCGAGGGGTCCCATTCCCGGGGGTTCAATTCCCGGTGGGGACGCACAAAAAAAAATGTCTCGGTCTGGCAGGACACAGAAGGCTGATCACCTACTTGTCCCTAAAGAAAATCGATCAGTGAAACGGATGTACATCATCTGCCCCATACCCCACTAGGGGACACGGGACTTCACTTTTTTTTTACCTCTCCCCCAATCACCGAAAGAAAAACAATAACATTCATTCATTTTTACGGTACGGTAAAGGAGACGGTTTTTTTATATGACAGTATTGCAATATCTTCAATATCAATAAATAAAATACGAAAGCGGCATGTACTAGCCATGTATGTGAGATTTATTTTAAGCTTGCTAATGGAGTACACACGGAGGTCGCATAACCCCTGGGGAAGAGAATTAATTGAACGATGGGTTTCGTATTGCGCAATTTTTGTACTTTCAATGTAAAGACGTGATCTATCAATTGTATTGCTGACAAATTCTTGTTTTACTTACGTTGAATATTAATTATGAGAAGAATTGGAATTACTCGATCTAGTTCTTGATTCAAGCAAATTTGTCTAGTTTCGGTTGAGCCGTTTTGTTCATGACTGTATAACAAAAAACTTTTGTCAAAAAACTTATAAAACTTATGTAGCATTGTTACAAGAAAATAGACAATCCAGACCCTCTAAATCCATAGAGTCCAGACCATAGTCCAGACCATTTTCATTTACTTAGATCACTTTAATTTATTTCCGTAGATTCACTATCAGATAAAAAACTGTCTCCCCAACACAGCACACACAGCTACGTAGATCACATCTAATCACATTAAAAATTATCTAATAGAAGAGAATACTCACCGGACAGCTAACATCAAACACCAGCACTCCATTCTCGAAATACGAAGTTTATCAAAGTGTCGGACATAAGTTCCCTTGTATATAAGACCAACTTTTCGTTACAGACAATAAAAAACTCCTATATTAGTTGTGCGAAGTTCAGAGGAGTTGACCCGCCTTCAGGAGCACCTAACCCAAAAATTGACAAGAATGGTTGAACTTTATCACAGAACTGCTCGCGAAACTTCGGTGATTTCTTAACTTGCTTCCTTGACGGTCTTGGGCTTTAGACTTTGGTCTTGTAAATACTTATGTTTGCCCATTGGTTACCATCGTGATTGATATTTCACATAGTTAGTTATTATCGCGGATTTGATTTAAGCACGTATCTCTTGTACCTTGAGTTTTAATGTGAATCGACTAAAATCTTGTTCAGTAATGGAGCGTTACTAAATTGGTATATACTAATGGTAATAAAAACATAATTTTATTTTTAGCAGAGAGCTAAACGAGACCACATGGAAGGCACCAAATTTGTAATGAAAAAAATACATAAAAATCGATGCAGCCAGTTAAAAGTTCTGAAGTAACAAACACAAAAGATACAATCGAATTGATAGCCTCCTCTTTTTTTGCAGTTGGTTGAAAATGCTCTAAATCATAACTAATATAATACAAAGCTTAGAAATAAATCAGTTTGTACTAATAAAGCTAATCATTTCACTTCTTTTTTTCAAAACCAGTTAAATATTAGTAGATAAGAATACTATATAATTTCAATTAATGCTTACCTTCGAATATCGTTCGAGTAATCATTTCAAAAATGTGTTCTAATTGAAAAGTTCGTTTATGTTTTGACATCTTGGAGAATTTTATTGTACAGGTATAATACATTATTAATAAATAAATAATAAAAAATACTAAGCACTTAGTAAGGACCTTCTAGTAAGTTTAAGAGAACCCGAGTCAGGACTAGGTGTTCTTCCTTAACTTGAAGTTTTTTAATTAAATCTTTATGACTTAGCATTAATAGTTAAATATGAGTGTACGAATGTGTGTGTTTCAATTGATAAGTTATAACCAAAAAAGAGAAAATGCCCTATCGAATAATGAAGCGAAAAATACAAGGGATAAATAAATGTTTCCTATTGTACACAACAAATTCACCATTGAGAAATAGGCGTTAAGTGTTATTTCATTATCAGTCTCAGAAGTTATTACACAGATTGTATCCCGTATTTAACTTGTAACAAATACAATAAATTTTGTACAACGCGAAACAAAGACTAATAAATTGGCAAAACGTCTCTAAGCCTTTGTACAAACTTCTATTCATTGAATATAATTGGATTTATTTAATGAGTTATATTGGAACTAAAACTTGCTTTATAATTTAAGAGAAATACCTAATTTTTTGAGCAAAAGGTTAACGATCCTACGTGTAAATAATGAAAGTTGAAACAAATTAAATTTCATACATCAAAACGAAAATAATATAAAATTTTATGCCATTTTTCTATGGGTTCGATCGATTTCAATGTCTTTAATATATAAAACAAATATATATACCAGCGTTTTCGTAAATTATAAAAAAATTGCCTATTTTTGTATCTATTTTCCTTCTTGCCCCCTTTCCCATCGTTGCAGAGTTAAGCACACACACACACACACTGCCATGTTGCATTAACTAATATATGTAGGTATGTAATATTCTTTGAACTAGAATAAGAAATGCGCTAATCTAATCACACTTGCTTTGCCATTGGCGGTTATAAAACACGGTGACGTCATCAATGTTACGAAAAACTAGATTAAGTTATGCAAACATTTCTTTATATGACCCTGATTGCTATTGCCAGCGGGTTAGCGAAAATGAATTCTGTTATAGAGCGAGTAGGTTCAATTTCCGCTAGCTGTATCCACTTTCACTGACCACTGCCAATGTCAGTCTATTTTCTCTGTATTACGGCTCGATTACGCAACGGCACGTGGAATAATCGATTATTTTTAGTACTGATTCGATTATATTTTCGATTCGTTTCGATTGTATATTTCATTCGATTCGGCTATTCGTTATCGCGATGTGCTGGTAATTGAGACTCGTGAATATTTCACTAATAGGGAGTTTCTTTATAGTGCGAATTTTTATGTTTGATCCTATACGTGAAATATTTGTTCTAGAACAGGCGTTTGTTATTTATTTATCTACACTAATATTATGTTCAGGAAACTTTAGTAATTTTGTACGCTTGTGCCGTATTCACGCAAAAACTGCTGGACCGCTTTCAAAAATTCTTTCACCATTGGAAAGCTGCAACTTCAATGAGTGACGTAGGGTATATATGTACCACGGGCAAAGCCGGGGCGAACAGGTTGTAATTAATAATTTTAATAACATTTAAAAAATTTGTGTTATATTTTGAGGCCATTTCAGAATCCAGAAAGTGATATTTTTTTATTTAAGTTTAACAATACATTTTCAATAAGTAGCATGTACTTATGTATTTCAAATTTATTTATTTTAAGTGTTAATACAAAATGTACTTTCAATTTAAGAAATCGCTCCAAAACTAGTTCATCCATTCTTGAGCAACAAACATATAGATAGACCTTTACATATATCACCCCTTTTATATAAAGAACTAATAGGACTCGAATAAGTAAAACATTAGGAACAATGTCTGACGTCACTTTATAATCACCAAGTGTATATCACGAATTCTGAAGTCATCACCAGTAACTCAAAGCATCACATCATAGAGCCATCACACTCATATCCTGTATGAAATTCGTGATGAATTTAAATAAATTTCCATTACAATTTTATTAAATAATTACGTAAAGCCTTCGTAAAGCATACTCAGAAAAATAATAATGTTTGTGGTATATTTAATTTTTAGTTTTATAGCATTGAACTGCTTTATAAATGAGAAATTTTGAAAGAATAGAAAAAATTTGATCACGAGGCAGGATTCGAACATGCGTTTCTTGCCTAACCATAGCAACGCCTAGCCTCTCGGCCACCCGTGATCCTGCCACAGTAATCGAATTTCTTCTACCAGAAAAGCAGGTTCGAATCCTGCCTCGTGATCAAATTTTTTCTATTCTTTCAAAATTTCTCATGTTTGTGGTATTTTAAATAATATAAGTTTATTTTATTTATACACTACTAATAAGATGAGTTTGTATGTTTGAACGGGCTAATCTCAGAACGATTCAGTCATTCTGAATACCAATGACATGCCTGTAAAAAATTAAACAATTTAACCTAATAAACAGCTGCATTTATACATTTCTGGACTCTCACATACTGTTTTTGTTTTGTGTTTAGCTTTTTTGTTATTTCTTATTTTATTTAATCTAGATTCTATTCAGTTACTAAGGGTGTTTCTTACAATGAGGCTGCTATATACATTTCAAATATTTAAAAGCGACTTAATAAATGATATCAAAAATAATAAATTCAATTAGGTACTTTCTTTAAATATAATTCTCACAAAAATTAACTTCATTTCAATTAAAATATTAAATTAAACACACGTTCGGATAAATAAGTAAAAACAATGTTATTCGGAATATAATTAAATCCCCATTCCGTAATCTCACACACAGCTCAAGTTTCCTCAAGGGGAGGGGTTATTTACAAGAAGCTCAAAATTTTACGACAGACAAGACACAGAAGTATGAAAATTTTATACTAGATGTGATAAATCCCTATAAATATTTTAAATGTGAAAGGAACTCTGTGTTTCTCCTCTTCGCGTCTAAATCAGTGAATCTGGTTTGAATGAAATTTGATACCAAGATAGTTTGAGGACAGAAAAAAAATTCCCCGGGACCGGAAACTATGTAGGTTTCCCTTTCATTTCCCCGAATCGGGGAGAAGCTAGTAATGAATACCTCTTATTAATTACTAGCTTCTCCTCTTCTCATGAGGAAATCTATCTTTTTATTTTTATATTGGGTAATTATTGTAAAAATACAATATACCATATATGTAGAAAACACAAGATTCATAAGCATATCATTTCACCCTCAAATTATAATATTAAAAAAATGATGTTAAACCATAATTATTAAGCATCAATATTAGAAAAATCCATTTCAATACATTATGTTAAATTAAACGCATGAATTACAAAAATTAAGAACATATATCCAGTATAACTTTATATCTATGACTAATACCTCTTTTTCCTCTTACATTGTATTATTTATTTTACGTGCCCGTTGCTTCTGTGTATTTTCGAGATATTAATGTTTATTTTCTTCTTGTAGATATATCGATTATTTTCAGATGTACAAGGGGAAGATTTTAGACATCTCGTAATACAATGTATAATTGATTATATTTGTAATGATGAAATTAGTTTTCGTTTTATTGATATTTTGTATATATAAAAAGAATCGACTGAATTGCTTTACTAACTATCATGTATCTGTCAGTCACATTCGTATGTAGTTCAATATTTTTATAATTTTTTGCCATGAAAGTGTATACTCGTAGCCCCTTGTGGGGTATGGGGCAAATACGTTAAATTTTCTATACTAGATAAGTAGCTGGTCAGTCCTCTGAGTTGTTCCAGCCTGACATATTCCTTGTTTGTCCCTGCCGAGAATCGAACACAGAACCTCTCGGTTCTATCAGATTTTAGCCGTAGAAGAATAATCGTTTATTGGACGAATGTTAGCATGCTAGTGAGCAATCCAGGGAAGAGTGTTTATATAGAGAAACATTTTGTTTGTTTATCATAAATTAGTAAGAAACCTAACCTTACTAAAGAACTAGTAAGTAACCTAGTAAGAAAGTAAGAAACCTAGTAAGAACTTTAATGATTTTGCAAGTTGCTATCCTGTTGGTAACAATACCACCAAGCTATGATACACCTCCGTAATATAAAGTGTTTGTATCCATCACGACCCAGACCAACTACAATTAATGCTCCATAAAAAGACAACAAAAAAATTACTTAAACGTTTAAATATCGTCCATTATAAATTTACGACGGGTGCATTTACATCCAGCGCATCTATACGACACGTTAACGACCCCAGACGTCACTCTGACGCTGTGAGTGGTATGAAAATTTTATTACGTCTTAACTTAACGATCTGCGACAGACTAGGTTTTAGTATGACTCACGTAAACTGCTAGGATGCTAGACTGTAATTTGAATGAAAACCTGCGAGTATTATTAGTTTCGATAGTAACGTTCAAAGTTTTCATTATTAGTTTATACGTGTTTTTGTTTATGACAAAATATTATAATAAATATGCTATGCATTGTTTTGAATACAGTTGGTTGTCCTGAATTCAAGTGAAGTTCTGTTTTTTGTTGGTTTATTACTCGTGAACTCCGTGGGTTTTTAACCGATGGACGTGATTCTTTGTGTGTTTGACAGTACATTGTTGTCATTTGGTCGCATATTAGAATTTGTGTGAGTTCATTGAGTGGTACCTCCACCCAGGGCCGTCGGTGACCCATTTTTATGGAAATAATTATTAATATACTCATAATTAAATTGTGCACTTTTAATTGAACGAATTGTATGAAATGTATAGTACGTATCTAAATTTATATACCGGGAAATAAATTTATCATTAATTATTATATAGTAAATAAAAAAATAGATCAAACCGCTCTCTTCCACTACAGCCCAAGCTGATCGGGACTATTTAAGTATCATCCTATCCTATCCTACTAATATTATAAATGCGAAAGTTTGTTAGGATGTGTGTGTGTTTGTAACTCTTTCACGCAAAAACTACAGAACTGATTGCAATAAAATTTGGTACGTATATATCTGGACAACTGGAATAACATATAGGCAGCTTTTCATCCCGATATTCCTACGGGATACGGACTTACGCGGGTCAAACCGCGGGGCGCAGCTAGTTTTGTATAATTCTTTGTTCCCAAAGAAAATAATATTTTTATCTACTTATAATAAGACAATACCGGTACACAAAAATAACACCGCTAACCATCTGGCAACAGGGAAAATGATCAGCTTTAATACAAGATCGATAATACGAGTCTTCCTTTACGAGTGTCGTAAAAATATGTGACAAGTCGTAAAGTGGCCTTATTAGGGACATTACATTGGGGACCTCTATCGCTATAATCTAAGATTTTCTATTAAAAATATCCTTGGTCTTGTTAAGAATTATTACGGCGCTAGTTCTGCGTGGGCAGCGCTCCCAGCGGAGTCATTTCGTAGTTCTGTTTGACTTTTCCGGCTTCGTTAAGAGGAATTGTAATATGGCAAGTGTGTATTGGGTTAGCTGTGAATTTCATGCATATTTGATAACATAATAAGATGTGTCAATGTATTGTGGGAGTCGAAGCGTGCTCGACTCCCACAATACATTGCACGAATTGGGCCAGCTCGCACCGAGGAAGTACCACACCCCCACAGAAAACCGGCGTGAAATAGTGGCATGCCACTGTGTTTCGTACGGTGAGTGGGGGAGCCGGAGGCCCGTTTCCTTTTCCTCACCCGTCCCAGTCCATTCCTTCTTTCCAGTCGTTAATCCATTCCTTTTCCCTTACCCCAAAAAAGCGGGCAGCGCATTCGCAGAGGATCTACCTTTGCGAATGTTCATGGGCGGTGGTGATCACTTACCATCAGGCGAACCACCAGTTGCCCGCTATGACATAAAAAAAAAAAATGTTTCGCTGGTACACTCTTGTGCTTCGCGTTAAAGGCGCTGACTACATACAAACATGGTGACCCAGGTGACGCGTCCGCTTCATTGCCTGTTCCCCAAAATAAATTTCGCATTTATTATAAAAGAATCCCTTGTTAAGGTGTGTATGTGTGTTCAATAGAAAAGTGATGATTTAAGAGGTAAAAAAATGAAAAAAATACATAACATATTAATATTTAAATATTTTATTTGCTTATTTGATAGAATTAAGAGAACCAAAAGCCTTTAATAGAAGAGATGCGTGGATTTGCCAATGTTTACTAACCGAGTTTATCTCAGTCGATATGATTAATAATCTATCTATCCGTCGTAGCACCTTAAAATTAACAAATTAGCAGCCGTTCCACAATTACATATTAAACACACACACAAAATATTTCATCGCAACAAAATAATATAACCTCACGAAAAATAAAGGCGTCCCACACTTCCACCAGAAACATTTTATGAAACGTTTTCGGCAATAAACATAGATTTAGGGAGGTTATAGACCGCTCCTAAATAATATTAAATAAGGCCGCTAGAGTATGTCGATCACGAATTTCTACTCAGACCATGAAGTGGCTAACAGGAGCCGTAACTTGCCTCGCTTTAGGGAGAATGTAGATAAATGCAGGCTTTTAGCTCTGAGTATATCCTGTGACGAAACGGAAATACTAAATGAAGGGTTACAAAAAATTGGATGTTTCTTGGTGTTTGGAGTTTAATATTGTTGTTTTATTGATGATGCTTGAATGGAACCGAGATTAATTTTTTGTTCTTTGGGTACGAGGCTAGCTCATCTTCACTGCATAGTATAAAGCAAAGTCACTTCCTCTGTCCCTGTGACCCTGTGTACTACGCATTTTGATGGGGTTTTTTTAATAGATACAGTGATTCAAGAGGAAAGTTTTATGTGTAATAACATCTATTAAACTACTCCGAATTTAACGCGCGGGAAAACGCGGGCAAAAGCTAGCAATATATAAAGTGCTGACGTGACTGACTGATCTATTAACGCACAGCCAACAAACCACTGTTCCCATCAGGTTGAATTTTGATATGCAGATAGGTATAAAATAGTGGATAAAAGTTTGTATCATGACTATTTATTTTGACTACGCACGCTAAGCTTCATGCAACTGCTAGTTTCACATCATTTCATTGATAGATTATCTTTTCCTTTTTATTTTCTCTATTCTGGGTACAAAATCCACGACCTCTTTTACACTTAGAAGCTAAAAACTGTACAAAAGTAGTAGATAAGATAATATTAAACAACTACTATCGATCATTATTTAAAAATTTAAGATCACAAAGGCATAAAAGGGACTTAATATTAATTAAACTGTATGTAAACAACCGTATATAGGCGTTAATGGGTCTAAAACAATTAATTCATGATGTTTTTTGACCCCAGATAGAATTGATGATATGTTTGGATAATAAAAAAGGAAAGCGAAGGGTTAGCTATAAAATTACGGTATATAATTCTTATGAATGATAAGTAAAGTTCATATAAATGTTAAATGTGAAAAGTTTGTTTGTTTCAAATTATTATACTGTTATATCATTTGATACAATTTATTATTATAGTTAATTTATATAGGTATTTAATGTATTTAATGTAATGTGTCTTTATTCTTTACTCAACACATAAATACAGTACAGAAAATAAAAAATGAAAGAAACATTTATCAGATTAGGATAAGCGGTTCCATTTGGTTCCAACTGACACTCAAGCTTAAGATATTTATTAATTTACAATTTTACATGTATTTATATAAATTTATATAAATAAATTCCAAAAAAAAACGCTTATGATTTTAATTAAACTAGCTGTGACCCGCGGTTGAAACCGCGTAAGTCCGTATACCGTAGGAATATCGGTATAAAAAGTGTCTATGTGTTATTTCAGTTGTCCAGCTATCTACGAAGCAAAATAGTATTATT